>NC_056533.1:39808795-39818795 GCF_910596095.1 Thunnus maccoyii | reverse complement strand
ACTACAAGGCTGCAAGTTTGAGTTTTGAGTTTTTAAATGGCTCCTATAGCCAGGAGCGTTTTACATGCTGGTAATGTTGATCAGTGAAATCTATGGTTGCTAGCCGCTAGCAGCTAGCAGCTAGCCGCAAGCTGCTAGTAGGAGAATGAATGGAGGTCTTGATATTTGGGCAGACAGAAGCTTCTTCCTGTGTTTTATTTCAGTCTCAGACAGAAAAACATCAGTCAGAGTGAAGGAGACTAAACTGAAAAAGATCTTTCTGCACATTTGTGCATAAAACTCCACATGTGAGATGAAGCTGTTTGGTTGTTACTTGGTTTATGGAAAATAAGCATCAGCAGTCCTGCTGGTTATTGACGCGTCCTGTCTCAGTGAACAATGCAGAAGTATATTTTCATGTTTGTATGTTTGTGTTGAAATATTACAAATAAAATAGAAAATAAAAACAAATAGATTCACTTTACAGTCACATAGAAAAGGAAGCAAATCTAAAACTAGGAAATGTTTCATGTTTTTGCAGAAAAGTAACTTAAATGATTATTAAAATGTAAAATGAATGAATGAATTAAAGTCAAAAGAAAAGAGACCAAGATAATAAAAAACGGAGTGATGTTTGATTCTTACAGCAGTTTGTAGAAAGTAAAGAGTCAGCTAAATACCTGCAGTCACCCAAACTGAACTCTGAATCAACCAACAAAAGAAAAAAGAAGTAAATGCTCTAAATACATAACTGCACCAGCACTTTTAGAATCAACTGACTCCACATTTTTTTTCTTGGAAAACACTCGTAAAAATATTGCAGCAATAGAAACTGTGTGTGTGTGTGTGTGCAGTCAGCGTGTCTGCAGTGTGTTGTTGGCTGTGTTTACAGTGAATGGCAGCAGTCTATTTAAAGCGGCTCGGTGTATTTATGTCAGATGTATACAGCGTGGAGGAGACGGCGAGGCTCGCTCAGACGCTGTGGTTCACTCTGGGTCATTTTGGGCTCCAGGAGTTTGTAAAAAAACAGGTCGTGTTGTTGTCATCGACTGTGTTCAGAGCCGAGCTGACGTCTGGGTCGACTGAGGCCGTCCACAGAGACGTGATCAGAGAACATGTTCATGTGTTTCTGTCATTTCTGCTGTGAAAACTCTAAACATGATCTAGTTTCATTTGTTTAAAATGTTTCCTTAGTTTCCTCTCAGTGTAAACTGAATCTGTTGTTGGACTCAGAATGAAGACATCAGTTCATTTTATTCATATCAGCTGCCTGCTCGTTACAGGACTGACTTTAACGGGGACGGGCTCCTAAAACGACAGTCAGGAGCCCAAATCAACACTGAAACATGTTTTTCTTGCTGTAATCATTCCTCCTGTTCATACCAAGCAGGTAGCGGGTAGGAAGTGTTTTAAACCTGCGTTCTCTCTAACGGCCAGCAGGGGGCGACTCCACCGGCTCCAGAAAGAAGTCCGATTATATAGAAGTCTATGAGAAAATGATCCTACTGCTCACTGGATTTATTACCTCAGTAAACACTTTCCTGATGAGTTTATGGTCTCAATCACCAGTTTCAAGTCTTCTTCAATACAGCATGATGTTCATTTAGTAAATTATGGCCCCATTTACAGTAAAATAGACGATAAAGCAGCGTATACTTTAGGGGCGGGGCTATGCTGTGATTGACAAGTTGCTACCATGGTGACAACGTTGGTTATGTACATAACATAACTCCAGATTAAAATAGGAGTACAGACCTAGCGTCGCTATCTCACTGTGTTTTCAGGTCATGAAAGTTAACTGTAACATTTTTGTCGCATAAAAAGTCTTGTTCAGCGTTTGGTTCGACTAAAAGACCCTCTGAGGATTCGGATGTTCAGTTTTTCCAGGAAAAGCATTTAGTTTTAAGCCCGGTCTTTGCTAGTCAAAATTAGCATTAGCATTAGCAATATCACAGTTGGCCATAGACTGTAAATGCACTGTGCTAACCAAGCTAGCAGCTAATGCTAGCGTTATGGATTAGCTCCACCCTCTTGTCCAAATATGGTGACAGTCAACACTGAAGTGTTCCTGTAAATGTATTTATCACTATTGAGATACAAGTTTCTGCGTCATCGCCTCCCGTCAGCCGCGTCACTGCAGGATGTAGACCAGCTGGTCAGCCTGCAGAGTGTGTGCGTGTGTGTGTGTGTGTGTGTGTGTGTGTGTGTGTGTGTGTGTGTGTGTGTCCATGTTGTTACTCAAACATCGTCACAGTGACGTCCTGACACCAGCACACCTGCAGCTCTCTGTAACATGTGCATGTACAGGACAGTATGTACAGTATATAGAAAGAGTTATTAATCACTGTGTTTGTTCCTGCTGTCTATACTGAACTATTACAGCGACCAGTAACCATTTCAACATATAAGCCAGTATTGTTTTATGGTGTTTTAAGATAGACTTGAAAAAGTGTGAACCAAAAATAACATATAGAGTGTTTACGTCTCAGTGACGGCGCCCTCTAGCAGCCGCAGTAATTAAGACTGGAGCGAAGGAGGAAATCAGGTGACGCTATTGTCAGAGGTCTTCAAACTGCGAGGCGCCTCCTGAGAGACATGAGCTGAAATTTCTGTCAAAACTCCCTCTTTGAGTCATAACTCAGACACTTCCAGAGGATATCACATCACCAATAAACCTCCATAAATCCACTTAGAAACCAGAGAAGAAAAGGCTGCAGAAGAATCATCACATTTATCAGTTTTCTTCAGTCTCACAGTCGTCTGAACATCATGTGACACTGCAGACAGGAGCTGCTAACAGCTGATTCACATGTTTAATACAGACTATTTGACTAAATGTGAACAAATATGGCGTAAAAAAATGGGGGTCAGTTTGTAGCTCACAGCTAACGCACTAAATCCATGTTTACATCCCCAAAGCATTATGGGAACTGTAGTTTCAACAGTGAGAGTGTGATTATCAGGAGATATGAACTTCATTCATGTTGCACCATCAGTCTCAATATGACATCACTAATGCTCAGAATTAACAGAAATAACACCAACATGTAGTTAAAAGTCTTTGTCAGAGGTGTCAGTTCAACCCAGAAACAACACTGTTGGAAATACGTTAACGCTCAGTAAACCATTTCTGACCTTCAACCAGCTCTGACCTGAAGACACAAAACCAACGGTTTGATTTATGCAGCTGGTTCGTAGCTCAGGTATGGATGTAAAGATGAAGAGGAACCACAACCTGACAGACTGAAGTCAGGGCAAAAAGACCCTGAAAAATATTTATTCTGGCAACAACTAGCTGAATTATCTCCAGCCACTTTTATTTACCTACCAAATAACATTTTCTGTCCTACAGCTCAGTGTCAGTGGAAATATTCACAGATCTGATCGTTTATATTAATGTGCACAAACTGCAGACCCAACAGCCTGACCGCAGCCAATCACCTGCTTCCTTCTTTACTTCCTTCTGCAGCTGAACGCGGCTTACATAAGAAAATAAAAGCAGCATTGAGCTGTTTACTACACACATCCTTCACACAGAGTTTATATAACAGCAGCTCAAAGGGTTGAGACGCAGACTGAGGCTGAGCGGGTTAAAGTCCACACGACCCAGTAAGCAGGATTTATCACAGCAGACTTTAAACTGGCCGGGTTACTGATCAACCTGCAGCCGGAGGCTACAGCAAACTACAAAACTACAGAATACAGAGCCACAGCAAACTACAAAACTACAGAATATAGAGCCACAACAAACTACAAAACTACAGAATATAGAGCCACAACAAACTACAAAACTACCAAATGTAGAGCCACAACAAACTACAAAACTATCAAATACAGAGCCACAGCAAACTACAAAACTACCAAATGTAGAGCCACAGCAAACTACAAAAGTACCAAATACAGAGCCACAACAAACTACAAAACTATCAAATATAGAGCCACAGCAAACTACAAAAGTACCAAATACAGAGCCACAACAAACTACAAAACTATCAAATATAGAGCCACAGCAAACTACAAAACTACCAAATACAGAGCCACAACAAACTACAAAACTATCAAATATAGAGCCACAATAAACTACAAAACTACCAAATATAGAGCCACAGCAAACTACAAAACTACCAAATACAGAGCCACAACAAACTACAAAACTATCAAATACAGAGCCACAACAAACTACAAAACTATCAAATATAGAGCCACAGCAAACTACAAAACTACCAAATACAGAGCCACAACAAACTACAAAACTATCAAATACAGAGCCACAACAAACTACAAAACTATCAAATATAGAGCCACAATAAACTACAAAACTATCAAATATAGAGCCACAGCAAACTACAAAACTACCAGATACAGAACCACAACAAACTACAAAACTACCAAATACAGAACCACAACAAACTACAAAACTATCAAATATAGAACCACAACAAACTACAAAACTACCAGATACAGAGCCACAACAAACTACAAAACTACCAGATACAGAACCACAGCAAACTACAAAACTACCAGACACAGAACCACAACAAACTACAAAACTACCAGATATAGAGCCACAACAAACTACAAAACTACCAGACACAGAGCCACAACAAACTACAAAACTACCAGATATAGAGCCACAACAAACTACAAAACTACCAGATACAGAACCACAACAAACTACAAAACTACCAGATATAGAGCCACAACAAACTACAAAACTACCAGATACAGAACCACAGCAAACTACAAAACTACCAGACACAGAACCACAACAAACTACAAAACTATCAAATATAGAGCCACAGCAAACTACAAAACTACAGAATATAGAGCCACAACAAACTACAAAACTACAGAATATAGAGCCACAACAAACTACAAAACTATCAAATATAGAGCCACAGCAAACTACAAAACTACAGAATACAGAGCCACAGCAAACTACAAAACTACAGAATATAGAGCCACAACAAACTACAAAACTACAGAATATAGAGCCACAACAAACTACAAAACTACCAGATACAGAGCCACAACAAACTACAAAACTACCAGACACAGAACCACAACAAACTACAAAACTATCAAATATAGAGCCACAACAAACTACAAAACTACAGAATATAGAGCCACAACAAACTACAAAACTACCAGACACAGAGCCACAACAAACTACAAAACTATCAAATATAGAGCCACAACAAACTACAAAACTACAGAATACAGAGCCACAACAAACTACAAAACTACAGAATATAGAGCCACAACAAACTACAAAACTACCAGATACAGAGCCACAACAAACTACAAAACTACCAGACACAGAACCACAACAAACTACAAAACTATCAAATATAGAGCCACAACAAACTACAAAACTACCAGATACAGAACCACAACAAACTACAAAACTACCAGACACAGAACCACAACAAACTACAAAACTACCAGATACAGAACCACAACAAACTACAAAACTACCAGACACAGAGCCACAACAAACTACAAAACTATCAAATATAGAGCCACAGCAAACTACAAAACTACAGAATATAGAGCCACAACAAACTACAAAACTACCAGACACAGAGCCACAACAAACTACAAAACTATCAAATATAGAGCCACAACAAACTACAAAACTACAGAATACAGAGCCACAACAAACTACAAAACTACAGAATATAGAGCCACAACAAACTACAAAACTACCAGATACAGAGCCACAACAAACTACAAAACTACCAGACACAGAACCACAACAAACTACAAAACTATCAAATATAGAGCCACAACAAACTACAAAACTACCAGATACAGAACCACAACAAACTACAAAACTACCAGACACAGAACCACAACAAACTACAAAACTACCAGATACAGAACCACAACAAACTACAAAACTACCAGACACAGAGCCACAACAAACTACAAAACTATCAAATATAGAGCCACAGCAAACTACAAAACTACAGAATATAGAGCCACAACAAACTACAAAACTACCAGACACAGAGCCACAGCAAACTACAAAACTACAGAATATAGAGCCACAACAAACTACAAAACTACCAGACACAGAGCCACAGCAAACTACAAAACTACAGAATATAGAGCCACAACAAACTACAAAACTACCAGACACAGAGCCACAACAAACTACAAAACTATCAAATATAGAGCCACAGCAAACTACAAAACTACAGAATATAGAACCACAACAAACTACAAAACTACCGAATACAGAACCACAACAAACTACAAAACTACCGAATACAGAACCACAACAAACTACAAAACTACCAGATACAGAGCCACAACAAACTACAAAACTGCCGAATACAGAACCACAACAAACTACAAAACTACCAGATACAGAGCCACAACAAACTACAAAACTGCCGAATACAGAACCACAACAAACTAGACTTTCGGACAAAGTTCTGGCAGGTCATCATCAGAAATGGAAAAGGAGAGGAGGAGAGTTTTTAACTGAAATATGATCTGATGAGGTTATAAAGTCAACTGGAAAAACGACACTTTCCAGGTATTTTGGGAGAATATATGACGGGACGGGAGAGAAACGCACCTGAACATAAAGTAACGCCATAATAATATTATTATAGTGGCAACAAAATGAATCTGTTCATTCATTTTTCTCCATGAACTGAAATGGTCATAGAAGGCTACCCGCCAAATTGACAACACGCCGACGTCAGACGCAGGTAGGTGATGACGACAGGAAGTAGGTATGTCATGTAAAGTTCTTTAGTGCGCTCGCATAATCGCAATGTAAAACCAAAACTAACCGGATTAAATGTATACGATTTAACTAAAACATGAGCTTTGGTTCAGACTTTCAGGTGTGAAAAGGCTCCGAGTGCCAGAGTCAGTACAGCTGATATTATCTGCCAGGGATGTGCAGAGAGCCCAGTATTTATATTTATATTAGTATTTGTATTAGTATTTGTATTCAAATAAAAGTGGAAAGAGGCTTAAAAATCCTGTTTTTGTTTTTATTACGCTTTGTGTTACAATAAGTGTTGATGAAGCGTGTGTCAGTAGCTCAGCCCGGCTCCCGGTGGATCCACATATGAAACAAAGTCTTATATTGTGTTTCTGAAATGATGGTAATTGAAAATTACTTTTAATATGCAATCAAAAGTTTTCACATATATGTTCCATATTTGTTATGACTATATGAAACTGAGGCTACATCAGTGTGTGTGTGTGTGTGTGTGTGTGTGTGTGTGTGTGTGTGTGTGTGTTATAGTAAACTATATGATGACAGCAGTTAAGCTGCAGGTCAAACATAAACTGAGCATCATTGGACTTCAGTTAAAACCAGACGGACGTTCAGACACACGATGACACATTAATGCAGCTGCAGAGGAACATGAGGCCGATTTACATGATAAAACTATATTTAGATAAAATGTTCTGTTAATGCTTAAAGGATCATTCTGTTGTTTTGTTGTTTTTTTTAACTCAGCTTTATATCTTGAGACAGATGTTTGATGTTTCAGTCTGGAACATTGTTTTTATAAACCGTATGGAAGAAGAAGAGACGTCACTCATCAAACAGTTTTTCTGTCAAATATTTCGGAGTGACCTGATGAGAGCCTGCAGCTGTTTGTCTCTCCTGACTCACCTGTAGATGTATCACCTGTGTGTTATCTCTCCTCTGAGGCTGGAGGTGTTTATATATATACTGAATATAGCATATATTTTTAAATATAAAAGCTTTTAAAAAGAAAGATATTAAATCTGCTGCTACACACACACACACACACACACACACACACACAATCTTACTTCAGCCACTTTTGGGGTATTTTAATAGACTTACATTCATTTCTTGGAGACTTACCCTAACCAAACCCTAACCATAACCACTGTTTGCCTAACCCTAACCATAGCCACTGACCCGAACATCAGCATTTTACCAACTGGGTACAAGGCTTTGCACAAGCCTGGTTTATGTCCCCGGAAGTGAGTTAAGGCACACACACACACACACACACACACATAGCTGTGTAGTATATATAATTTTTATTATATACACTATGTTTTACATAATTATATATGTACACATACATGTTAAATTATGAGAGTCATGTTTCATTGATTACATTTTACAGCTTATTAGACAGCGACAGGTCAGAGATGACAGGAAATGAGGTGAGCGACACGAGGAAGATTCACCGCTGGAGTCGAGTTGCAGTCATGTGACCTGCGTCTCAACCAGCAGGCACCAGTTGATGACAGTAAACAAGCTACTGTGATGTTAACGCAGCGATATGATGTAACAATGACAGTCCTGCGGTCTTTGATGCGTTTCTCATTTAAACTTAATCCAACATTTATCTCTTTTTTTTGACTTTATGAAAACACTCCCAGCAGCGGCGAGCAGAGAGCGAGATGTCTAAACGTGGACGGAGACAGAGCTGTTAGTGTGTTCTAACAGCAGATGACAGCAGTCTGTGGTATCGTCCCTGTCAGTCAGATCGCTGTGTTTACTGAGGCGGGTGTGTGTGGGGCTCGGATTGGTCAGGCATCATCTCCTGAGTAAATACATGATAACATTTATTGCATGAAAATATTCAAACTCAGTCATGCCCTGTTGAAGAACGCAATATGCTTTTCTCTGTGGGCTGCTCTCAGAAATAGACATTTATTCATCTCCTGATGTTTACTGAGTGTGACCACTAACTGCACAGCACTTGAGGGGGAAAGTTGGAGCTTTCCGAGTAACAATGGAGATGTAACATGAGCCTGTGACGGCAGATCAGGGGGACATGGCAGAGAAACGGAGCGTGGAAGTTTCTGGAGGGGCCCCCGTCCTCTCTGGACCGGCTCCACACATTCAATCATTAACAGTGTTCATACAACACATACCACTGAAATCTAACCAAGAAAAATACTCGCTGTTTGTCAGATTTGCACGTCCGAGGGGTAGAAGTTTACCACAGCGGAGGAGAGATCAAAGGTCACAGAAGGCTCCAGAAGCCAAAAAAAAAAAAGTGCAGTGACTGGTCTCTTTTTAAAAACGAGAGACGAAGGCTTCCAGAAACTGAGCGGACGGAGCGCAGCCAGACTTCAGATCAGATTTTACACCAATTTTTAATGATCCACTTCGGGCTCTGCGTGCACACACAAACACAGAAACTCCCACAGATGCTCCTGCTGCAGGAGAACCTGAACCCTCAACACTCCCAACAAGGTCTGATCTGATCCTGAAGTGACACGTTCCTGACTTCAGTCTGGTCTTAATTCAAACTAAAACATGTTAAAAGAAACACTGAACTATTTCCTTTAAACCTTTTATTTCTCAGAGAACATTAACACTCGTCCAGATTCATGTGTTTCAGCCTCCGTTCAGTACAACGTGTTCCTGGATCAACATCGCCATCGACCAATCACAGCCCTCTGACATCATCAGTGTGCTGCTCCTGTCAGTTTTCCTGATTGAATTTATTAATTTATTAATAGTCAGAAAACTGCATGTCTTTAATATGTAATATTTATCTTTACAGCCTATCCAGAGCTGCAGCTGTCTGAGCTACTGGCAAGTTTAGATAGAATATTGTTCACTAACAATAAAGATAATAAAAGAGCCCTAATATTGCTGTGTTCAGAATAATTCATCAATAAAATGAACAGGAACGTTGTTTTTCTGGAAACAACTTATGATGATTTTTGCTCTTTTCAGACATGTAGTTAAGGAATATGTTGAGTTTTCTGACTATTAATAAATTAATAAATTAAATTAGGAAAACTTAGCTTACCTCTGAAGAAAAGAAGCACAACTGTCTGACAGGAGCAGCACACTGATGATGTCAGAGGGCTGTGATTGGTCGAAGGCGATGTTGATCCAGGAACACGTTCTACTCGGCTAAAATCACGTCCAAAACCAGTGTGTAAATCTTAAAAAACGTCGAAGTGTTCACAGTGATCATCAAACACTGATCTGATGTCGGCTGTGATGCAGTTTTGCTGTTTTTAACAAAGAGATTAAAGT
>NC_056533.1:39798795-39803795 GCF_910596095.1 Thunnus maccoyii | reverse complement strand
GAACAATAAAGTTTATTAATATTATTATTGCTTTCAGATGCTCTCAGTTTTCTGATTATTTTGCCAAACAGCTAATGTCGGCAGAATTGTTAGAAGGTGTTTTTTTCTTGCGACGGAGCTATGCTAGCAGTTTCCCCCTACTTCCAGTCTTTGTGCTAAGCTAGGCTAACACCACCAGCACTTATATAAAACTGATATCCATCTTAACATCTGACTCAGGAAGACAGAGAACAAGAGGATTTGGGACTTATGGTGCACGTTTCCAGCTCTATATTTATATTCTGAGGCTCTACTGGAATATCTTTGCATGATTTCCAGTTAAAAACTCCTTATTGATCTTCTACTGGTCCTTTATGCAGCCCCTCAGTTCAGCCTCTGTCTGAAACAGACGTTTTAGCTCCTGTCTCTTTAAGGCCCCGCCTCCTGATGAGCCCGCTCTGTTCTGATTGGTCAGATTAGCAACGACCTTAGTAACCAAGGCTACAGAGCGGACGCACATTTACGGAGATGTGACAAACTGACATCATCTCGTCAGGAAAGTAATAAAACTTTGCAAACGAAGCGTTCAGAGCAGGTTGAAGCCCTGACTTTTGACTTGCAGGCAGCATTTCTACATACATGTTCTGGAACCATGTTTAACATCCGACATCAGAACAGGAAATAAATAACAGTGAATAACAGTAAACCTCTAAAAACAGAATATATGCCCTTTAAAAGCACATGTCCCCTCCTCTGCATCCAACTAATTCAGTGGAAACGTTTAGTGCCTTTGATGTCAGTCTATCAGTTTCCAGCGTCATGCTCAGGCGGGCGTCGCAGAGTGTTTCTGCACAGTTTTTGTGCAACGTTGGTTTTTCTGTGGGTGCAAAGCCGGGAAGACACGCCATCATGTTCATGTAAACCCGCTCAATGAGACAAACAAGCAGAAATCATCTTACAGCTTAAAGAGTTGTTGACTTTTGACTTTCACTGATGCTTAAGAGACATGAAAGTGGAGACGAGGCCCTCAGCCTCTCTCTGCTGTCAGATCACAACCGTCTCCAAAAGCTGTGTTGGTATGAAGTTTTATCACACTGTAATATCATATTGTGAACATTTCAGGCTTATTTTGGGTTGATGTGTTGAACTTGGCCCGTACCTGCACGCTGCTGATTGTTAAAGCTTTGCTGGGAAAAGAAGCTGGAGCTCAGCCATGGGGAGGTTTGTAGGGGAGAGCAGGGTAACGTGAACCAGACGCAGTTAAACCTGGTAACTGTGAGGCCTTTTCACACAGGTAAGCTGTAACATTACTGGTTTCATGTGTCTGTAACAATTAGTCCATTAATCAATTTGTTGATCGCCAGAAAGACAATCTTCAGAAAGGACTCTAAAGAAGATGTAACAGCATTAATCAGCAAGAGCAGGAGAGGAAATATCATCTTTGGATGAATGTGTTAAATCAAAACAACCAGCTAGCTGCTAACTGCTAACTGCTAACTGCTAGCTGCTAGCCGCCACTGTTACCAACCTTCCAAAGGAGAAACTGCACTGAGGAAGTTAACAGAAGAGTTATTCTATGAAGACAAGAAGAGAAATGAAGGGTCTTTGTTGGTGGTATTCTCTCTCTCTCTATCTTCATGAACTGGTGTGATGGCGGTGCGACCAACGTTAGCGGCGACCTCTGCTAGTTCCAGCTACGTACGTAAAGCTTTGCTGGGAAAAGAAGCTGGAGCTACGTAGCTACAGCTACGTCTGGGTCATCGTGTGGAGTGCAGGGGAAATATGTCTGTGATCGTCAGTTTCTTTTTGACATTTGTAACAAAGACTTGCTAGAAGAAATAACATCTGGGAGCTGAATCAGCTGAGTGTGTTTGGTGTGTTACACCCAGTGGAACCAGAGGAAGCAGTGCGACAGGACCCTCCATCACTGCTGCACCAGCTGTCTACGTCCAACTGAAACATGGACTTTCTCTCTAAATGCACTTTAATGCACTAACGCTGCTAACTGTTCCTTCTTTTTTTGTTTTGTTTTTTTAAATCTTGGAATTTATGTTTTTATCGTTAAGGGAATTTTTAGATTTATGACAATAAACTAAATGTTGAATCTTGAATAACTGAAGGTGACTCAGATGAACTTTCAGCATTCAGGAGATGTTTAAATAGACTTTAGAGAGAAACTCAAACTGAAACTGTAAAAATGGAGTATTTGTCCTCCACTTCACTTCTTCTTCTTTACAAATGCATCATTTTTTATATTATTCTTGTGGTGGAAGTTAGACTAATGAAGAGAAATTTGTCTTTGTATATTTATTTAGCTTTTGCACAAAAGGACCGAAACCAACAAAGTGACAGTCAGCGACTGCCGAGGAATCAATCCTGAGTGCATCACCAGGGTTTTTATATGCATAAAAACAAAGAGTCAACAGTTACATTCAATGAGGGGATAGACATCAATGATTAATGAAGGCACACTCTGGTCTCAGACCAATAAAAAAAAAAGGTTAATGTGCAGGCAAGGCTATATTTCAACCTTACATCATTTAACATGTAAATGTGTTATACAGATCAGGCATTGCATTGTATTTATAGTATCAGGGTTCGAGTAAAGTTCAGCGGAAATAGAGCCAGTCACTTAATACAAAGCTTATTCACTAAATGATCATTTTTCCTCTACAATTTTAAAGTCAAAATGCTGAAATATGAATGGATGAATCATTCCCTCCTTTGTGGAGTCTCCTGTGTTTGTGGCTGCTGCAGGAAACTGATCCCAGCGCTGTGACATCACCACTGACTGACCTTCAAAAGCCTGTTTGAGAGTCAAGACTTGGTTTCCGGGTCCAGGTTATGATTGGTTTGGGTTTAGTTTAAGGTTGGGGTTAGACATTCGTCATACGGTTAAGGTTAATGTCACTGAGGGTCCTCACAAGAATAGAAAGACAGAAGTGTGTGTGTTGAGTGGACGGGGCTGAACGGTTAGAAGGAAAATCAGATTCTGGATCAGCTTTAAACTGCAACACAGAGATCAAACATTCACAGAAACAAACAACCTTTGACCCTCAAACTCAGACCTCACCTTTACTTGTGCAGGTGTGTTTCACCTACAACCTGCTGCACGCTGAAAGCATGAGGTGAGATCACTGAGCATTAACAGCAGACTGGCCATCGGAGGTTTTTCCTGGTGGGTTAATACACAAACTGGGCAGAAGCTCTGAAAATAAACACTAAGAAAACACAGAGTTGTTTGTTGATTGTCCCAGTGGACTGAGCTCTGGTTCTGTTTGTTGATTCACTGTAGTTGTTTTCCTCTGAGAATGTATGTGGCTGCATTATAGTGGACATTTCAAAATAAAAAGTAACATTAGCATAAAAACAATCAAGTAACGTTAGCAGAAGGATAAAAAAATAATGTTAGCATAAAAAATAAAAAGTAACATTTGCATAAAAACAATAAAGTAACGTTAGCAGAAGGATCAAAAAAAGTAATGTTTACATAAAAAATAATGTTTGCATAAAAAATAGAAAGTAAAGTTAGCATAAAAAATAAAAAAGTAACATTAGCCTTAAAAAACAAAGTAATGTTGTTAGCATAAAAAAAGAAACACTAGCATAAACTTCTGGCTGTTTGAATGCTTCACAAACATCATTATTATGATCTTTAACATTAACATGTATGAAAATCCTGCAGTTTTCACAAACACTAAAACACTGAAACTACACGTCAAATTATTGATCACAGAGTCGGATGTCTTCATTCAACAGCCTGAAACACACAGTGACACAGTGAACTCACATTAAAACACATGTATGCTCTGCAGTTTCAGTGTAAGAACATCCAGATCTCTGAAGCTAACAGCTAACTGAAGCTAACAGCTAACTGAAGCTAACAGCTCATTCTGCTCTGCGAGCTGACTGAAGCTAACAGCTAACTGAAGCTAACAGCTCATTCTGCTCTGCGAGCTGACTGAAGCTAACAGCTAACTGAAGCTATCAGCTCATTTTCTCATTTTGCTGTGCAAGCTAACTGAAGCTAACAGCTAACTGAAGCTAACAGCTCATTCTGCTCTGCAAGCTGAATGAAGCTAACAGCTAACTGAAGCTAACAGCTAACTGAAGCTAACAGCTCATTCTGCTCTGCCAGCTAACTGAAGCTAACAGCTCATTCTGCTCTGTCAGCTAACTGGAGGTTTCCTTCCTGACATAATGAACGTTTTACATCCGTCTCTTCTGTGATTTGTGCCGTTTAAGACACATAAACATCTTCACATGTTGATCGTCTCATAAACTCATTCTAGTTTGTTATCTGATGCCCACCTGCACGCATCACTGATGACGTCAGAAACTGGTCAATATGAAAAAGTGTTTCTGATATTTTGTCCAACTCATAACTTCACAAACTACAGTTGTAAAATATCCACAAAGGCTTCTGCCTAATGTTTTTCTGCAATGAAACGAGGCTGCTGTTTAACTCATAAATATATTGATTGACATTAATAGAGAGATTCAGCACTGAAGTGTCAGCACGTATTAATACTGACAGTGATCATGTGATATTTTTGAATATGTTATATTTGTATTTTCAGTCAGACTACCAGCTGTTCCTCTGGCTTCAGCGCTACATTTGATTTTCTCTTTTCATATGAAGGTGGAGGTGAAAGGTCGACAGCTGCTGAGAGTGTTTGAACTCCTGCTGCTGCTGAACATCTACACCGACACACCAGGACGAAGCTGATTAAAGCTTCTTCAGTATCACTTTCCTCTCCGGTGCTTTCACACGCTGATGCATTTCTTCTCTCTGCACGGACGCTCGGTCGCATCGCTCAGTCACATCACTCTGTCGCAGGGAAAAACCTGCAGAAACTTCAGCTGCACGGGAGGAATGAATGTGTTCATCCTGGCAATTATTATTATTATAATTATTATAATTATTAACACACGTCAGGTTCAACAAGGTTTCTGTCTCACAGTGCATCTTATCTTGACTTGAGTTTTTAGAAGAGCTCTTTGTATCAGCTTTTAGCTTC
>NC_056533.1:39746295-39786295 GCF_910596095.1 Thunnus maccoyii | reverse complement strand
CCTGAGGTCATCGGGTGTTTCGGGTCTTTCAACAATCACACAGAGTCGCCCGGACGAATCAGCCGGCGTTGTTCAGTTCGGTTCCACCTGTCGGTCGACCGCTGTCTGGACGCCTCCTCTGCAGCCTCCTGCTCTATTTCTACTGTTCAGTTCTGGCCAGAAAAGGGTTCATATTCTGCTTATTGTGCTTTTCTGTTATTTATATCCCGTTCTGATGTGAGATGTTAAACAGTTCAAAGTTCGTCACTGCACCTGATTGGCAGCTGAAAGTCGACGTGGGGAAGCAGCTCAAGTTCCCAGAAACCATTGCAGTGACCACGCTAAGGCCAGACGTGGTCCTGCTGGAGCTGACTGATCCCTGGGAAGACCGGATGGAGGAGGCCTACGAGAGGAAGAGGACCTGGTTGGCGAGTGCCAGAAGCAGGGATGCTGCTGCAATGAAGTTATTAAAAACGTTAATGATGAATGTAAGAGCAGACTGAGGAGCAGAGGAAACATTTATGTTTCACACCCTCATGACATAATGTTCACCTCATATTTGACCTGTTTGTACATTTAAGAGCAATTAAAAAACCCTAGAATAAACAAAACTGGACATATTTCAACTTTTTTTAATTTTTGTGCAGTAGATCCACATTTTTATACAAACTGTAGAGGCTGTTCTGGGTTAAATGTGACTGTATTTATCATTAAAAATGTTCTGGTATTCAATAAAACCCATTAAAATCACAATGGCTGTGATGTTTAATGTGACACAAGACCATCATAATCATGTTAATGTTTCTCCACATAAACAAATAGCTTCATTAATGTGTTCATGAATAAAGTTTGTTATGGAGACTGATAAGCAGGTTTTACTGTGAAGTGCGTCAGGGTGGAAGTTTGACTGTAAACAGCAGAAATGATGTCAGAAGTTCAAACACAGCAGGTCGAAGGTTTTTAATGTCAGTTGTGTGTTGAGGAGAAAGTTTCCAGACGGCGATGAGAGCTGCATCATCAGTCCGTCTCCATCTGTAAGTCTTTGTTTAGCGAGGAGACCGCGTCCGTCTGTGTTTGTCCTCCCAGTAAACACACTCTTTGTTTTCCTGCTGCGGACACTTGAGAGGAGGTTTGTCCTGCCGTCCGACTTCGGGGAAGTTATTTTCTGGTTTGTTTTGGAGCGCTTGTAAATAGTTGGTGCTTTGTGGCGAGCCGAGCCTTCAGCTCCTCGTCGGCAGCGGAGCGGAGGTTTTCCCAGCTGTCTCCATCTGTCCCCCGTCCTCCTCCATCTCTCTGCCTCATCAAAACAACATCACTTCTGCTGCGTCTAAACGCAGCTGTCACTGCAGCAGCGAGGCGCCGCACCGCCGGCCACAGGCCCTGATCCCTGCAGAGGACCAGAGAGTCCTGGAGAGTCCTGGAGAGTCCTGGAGAGTCCTGCTGGGGAGACCAGTAGGACAGTGAAGGTCATGTTTGTTTCTCTCAGTCAAAGATGTAATTTTCAGTCTAACCTGCTGGCAGTTGAGCCATCGTCTTCAGCTGTGAGAGTGATGTATTCTTAACACACTGCAGATACTTCATGTTAACCCTTTAGACAGAACCTGATATCAGACACCAAACAACGTGACAATATGACGGCAGCTTGGTTTGGAAATGTACTTTCATAATGAAGATGATACACTGACATCATCATGGAAATATGACATTTTTAAAGTGCTGTTGGTTGAAACCTGTCTGAAACCTTCCTGCAACAACAGATCAATACAGACAAAATACAACAGGAGTAGGGATGCACGATATTGGATTTTTTGCCGATATCCGATTTGCCAATATTTCCAACTCATTGTGGCCGATGCCGATACTGATATATGGACATATTTTTTCCAGCTGGCTGAGGAGACTATTATGCATGCAAGCATAGATTGTACTAAGTATGATCAAGAAAGACAAAATATGAAGGAAGAACTTAGGAAGACTGGAGTTCAGGAGCTCAGCATTAAAACTTTAATGAACCTGCCAAGTGGGAGCAGCAGTAGAGTTTCCTTTGAGTTTATTAGACAGACAGGATTAATGTGTAGGATTTAATCTCTGGTCCACACTCCGGAGCAGACGGTGGCGGTAATGCACCTAATACGCTGGTTGCCAACCGCCGTTATGAACCAAAAAGATTTTTTTTTTCTGAACAGAGTGGTACATCCTGTCAACCGAGGTGTTTCCTATCTGTGCAGCCGAACTTAGCAGCTCCCTGATGGTATCAGGGTGTTGGATCCACATCCAATCTCTCAAAAGCAAAGTGTAAATGCAGCGCTGCATTTTGAGATTCTAGGAACGCTTGCTTTGTTCTCCTCCTGAACATCATCTCCTTGTGTGAACGGTTAACACGGAGCGAGCATCAAACCACCACCCACCTATGTTAGCATATTGCGTATTGCCAACATACAGACAGACCTCTACTTATTTAAACACCCATAACACCCAGACAACACAGCGTGTAACATGTAGAGCAGAACTTCAAAGGTGATTCTTGCTTTGCACTTTTCATTTATTGCCTGTTTTTACAACTAACTTTGTGGAAAGGAGAAGAGGAACAACAGGTTATGGAGAGTCCCCTGGGAGCACTTCGCGCATGTCAGTGGCTCAGCTTTATCTCTGGGAAACACCCCCAACTCCAGGAGTGATGTCCAAATAAGGGAATGTGCGTCATGTAGCAGATGGATGTGACTCCCCTCGTTGAGACCTGCTGATAGACGTCACAGTGGAGCAGAGGAGAGACACTGAGATAGAGACGAAAACAAATAATTTTAAAAATATTTATACGAAATAAATATTCATAAAAAACTCATTATTTGTGCTTTGCTGAATAACGTATTTGTGTTCAGGCACACCCCTATTACACAGTCTGTTCTCCCAAGAAAAATGACACATGTTGTGATGTCAGTCGGCCAAAAACGACCTTTAGTTAGTTTGAGTTGCATCTGCCGTCATCCGAGGTGGAGGGCTGAACCCCAAGCTGCAGAGAGTGGACAACAGGAGATGCTGTTTGTTTCCTGTTTCCAACCGTGAGTCAGTGTAACTACAATCGTCCCCAAACCTAAACCCCATAGTTATTACTGTAGCCATGACGACAAAGGTGGCCTAACTTTAAGGAAGTAGTAACTTTAACCCTCCACATGTTTCTCTAACCTCAACAAAGTGATCATTTTAACCCAAACTATCATCTTTAAACCCAACCAACCTGGTGTTCAGTGATGTTTAACGGGTTTTATAAAACACTGTTATGTGTCGTTCTGGAGTCACATGATCAAACTTGGAGGACCTGTTGGTCCACGTGTGTTAAAACAAAAACTCTGCTGGAGCTGCTGAGTTCAGAGGATGAAAACATGACATTAACTGAAATGTGCTGCATCAAATACTAATCAGATTAATAAAAGAATCAATTTATTCATATAGCGCCAAATCACAACAGAAGTTATCTCAGGTTCTAGACTGTACTCTTTATATTACACAGACACAAAATTCCCCTCAAACCATGAAGTACGTGAGCAGCTTTAACCCTTAAAGTAAAGTTTGTTTGTTTGACTGTGTAGTTTATCTGAGGTTAGTTTGTTGTAGTAATGTATCCTGATAGTTCCCGTTAGCTTGGATGTAAACAGCGAAACATATACAGGATGCTGTGAATCCAGAAGTCACACTGTGCGAGTAGCCATCCGTTAAACTGGAACACGGTTAGTTTGTTTCTCTTTATTTTATATGTTTATTATTACATTAAACAGATTAAATCCTTTAGGAACATCACTGTCAGACTGCATCCTGCATTCATCTCTACAGTATAATGAAGCTGAAGTTAGTCTGATCTTCTTTCTCAGCTTCCCTCCTCTTCATCTTTTTCCAGCCTCGTTATCTTTTCCTTTTTCTGACCGTCCATATCTTCATCTCCATGATCACTTCTCTTCTTCCTGTCTCGGTATCTTTTATAACAGGATCTACTTCCAGAGAGCTCTTGAGATTCCAGCCTCTTCATCTCGAGGATCTCCTTCCTGCTTCTCTCCCTCACTCCTCCCTGTTGTTTATCATTGACAGTAATGAAGCTTAAAGTTGTAAAACCTTCAGATTTCACACTGGTTTATCTGGTGACATATTAACTCCTGTAACATCATCACACTCATGATGGACAGTTTGATGCAGCAGAACCACAGATATCGTCTTTTTCATTCCACACATTCTTCTTCCTTGTCTGAACCTGCCGCCTACATTACCCACAAAGCACCTGGATATTGTGGTGTGTGATGCTAGTAGCAGCTAATGCAGCCTGGAGCTGCTAACCTCATGTCTTTCTAAGTCCACACCTCCAGAATTATTTATTTTTGAACTAGTCCTCAGCCCCAACCGACGCTGACTCAAGTGACATCATTAGTGACATCATCAGTGACATCATCAGAAGGTTTTATACTACTTTTTACACACAGAAACACCTGAAAACACGCTGAGGTGGAAAAATATCAACAGTTCATATTTAAAAATGAATAAAAACTGTTGTTTCATCCTGTAGACGCAACAAACTCCGCGATTGGAACTACAGCTCCCGTTAAAAAAAACTACAAACATGGGTTCTTACATCAGTGTAACGTGGTTTTGTCCGTAAACCTCTGCTGTACTTCCTCCTGCATCATCGCTGCTGTTTGCAGCTGGAATCTGTCCTGCTGTTACTACAGACATGTCTGAACATGTCTGAACTTGTCTCCTCTGTTCAGCTGTGACATTTAGCCCACAAACCTCAAGGACTTATGGGAAACGATGTTCATTAATAGACACTAAAAGTCACTGGGTTAAAATGTCACCAGTTTGGGTCAGTATAGCAGCAGTACTGGGTTAATGTTAAAGCTGTTTTGACCCAGTTTTAGTGTTATTGTTTAATTTACTGTCGGGTTAGTTACTAAAACTAAAACCTGCTATTATCTACTCTCTCTCTCTTTCTTTTCTTTCTTTTTATATATTTTTTTAATTTAACTCTATTTTTATTTTTTCCATTTCATCATACTGTGGATATTATAAGCAATGCAGTCCACACATTTCCTCATCCCCCCCTCCCCCAGGCCACAAACAAACAAACAAACAAACAAACAAAAACCCACAAAAAAACAGCAATTCATTTACATACAATGAGCCAAAATTATATCTTTACCAAAAGTCCATTAAACGATATTTTTATAACTCAACATCTGCTCTGTTCTGAATTTTATAATATCCATTTTTTTTTTCCAAATGTACCAGTTTTCCAGGTTTTATTACTTCTGGAACAGAACCGCAAGTTCCGGTTTCACTTCAGCTCTATAGTGAATTGATTTTATTGTCCTGTGGGTTAAACTCCACCCATCTGGCACCTTCAGGAGGATAAAACAAACCATGAGGGGTCTGTACACACTATTCTCCTCTGTGAGTTGGAAGATAAATAAATACATTTTGGTGCCAGTCCTTGTCCCGTCCAAGCAGAGAGACAGCAGCGGCGTTTGGCTCGGAGACGTCGATGTAATTGCGGTGTTGTGAATATTTCTGTCTCCCGTGTCTCCTCGAGTCCGGTGTCAGCATCTGGGCAGCGGACGCTCGGCGCTGGCACCCCGAGGAGAGCTGGCATTTCCTGAATAAATTCATTGTAGTTTCTCTCTGCAGAGATTCGGTCAACTTTGGTCCAGTTTCACAACGTCCACACAGGCAGAGACCACAGAGACACTGCAGACACACACACACACACACACACACACACACACACCAACACACACTGACCGGCCAGGGTTAAAGGAACAGTCTGCTGTTTTAAAGAGTGGATTTATTATTGTCAGTCTTTAATATTACCTGCATTTAAAGGTCAGTTCACCCAAAACAACAGAAACCTCATTTCTTATGACTGCTGCCAGTTACTGTGTGTTACTGGAACATGTGTCGTATGTTAGCTAGGTGGTGAGCTCAAAGCCATCTATGGTTTGGAAATGCAAGGATGAGGGTCACATACAATTCACCTCTAAATGGTTTTACTGGTTAACAGTAAGTTGCTTTATTTCTAAACGCTGAAAATGTCCAGATATAAGCTATCAGGATGTTGTGGCGACTTGTTTGTTAACAGGACACACGCCAATTGATGGTTACTAGAAAATAAAAGTCACATCTCTACTATCACAACAGTATTCACTAATGTCCTTTTGAGACAGGCCTTCTAGGAATCACAGATTTCACCACAGATGAAGTATAAAAGCTGAGGATGTTGCTCTGCGGCGAGCAGTGAGGCAGATTTAGAGGCTAACGGAGGACAATGAAGGGGTCCGTGTGGTGGTATCTCTGATGACAAACAGCCCGCTGTGAGGAATGTGATGTGGAGGAGTGTCGTCTGAACAGCCCCCCCCCCCCCCGGACTCTGGTCAGACTCTGCCATGAAGCTAATGATGCTGTTTATCCACAGCAGCAGCAGCAGCAGCAGCAGCTCTGTGAGCAGAAACAGTTGCAGTCTGATTTCTAAGGAAAAAGCTCCAGTTGTTGGTTTTCATTCAGGCTTCATTTGATAAACTTTGAATGAATTTGATGAGCATTTTGCATTAAACCTTAATATTTCCTTCATTTATAGTCTTATGACAGAGTCTCTGTCACCCGGACATGGAATATAAGTTAGTTAATTCATAAATGTGAGCAGTATATGCATGCTCTGGGAGACTTTTTATGGGGAAAAAAAACCTGTAAATGTGAATATAAATTTAGTAATATTTCATCTTTATGTGTTTAAGTTTTCAACACATCCTAATTCTCCATATGTGAACATATGGAGGAGATTTTCAGGGTTCCAGGGATATAAAAACCATGCTGATGGGATATTCAGAGCCTTAGTTATATCAAACCAAACCAACAATTTCATTGACTGTTAAGCAACTGATCATCCAGAATCAGAACGTCTTCCTGATGAACTTCTGCTTTAGCGCAACACAAACAGGAAGGTGACGTCTCGCCAGCTCGTCCCTGCGGAGCGGCGAGGAGACGTCGTATGAACGCTGAGAGTTTCTCATCTTGTGGACACGTAATGTTGATTTCCGAGGACGCGTTCAAGCGAAGCTCCTAAGGGACGAAGGACAGGTGAGGAGGCCTTTACGCCCACATGAACATGGAGTGAACAGCAAGTATATCAGCGGCCTTCATGTGCAAAAAGGTTAAGAAGACATTAATAACTCTGTAAACCTGCAGAAACCATGTTTTTAATTAGTACAAGGTCCATTAATCAACTTGTGAAACTTGTTTGAAGCTGTTTAAGTGAAGAATTCTTCTGGATTTCAAGGAGGAAACGTTGGTTAAAGGACGTCTGATAACGTTGAAACCGTTGGTGCTGCGTTGGCCAATCACGTACATGCAAGCACACGTTCCTGCTGGTTTACTTTGTAACGTGAAACGCCGTACTCGACCGTTTCTCTCACGATCATCACGATGAAAGATAAAACAGTTGATAACTTCCCAGAGTTGCAAAATCCTGTCTGTGACTGTTGCAAACCTCCGTAGCTCCACCTCCACTTCCTGGATCGTATTTCATTGTCTCACCTGAAGCAACGCGGCCCCTGAGCTGTTTAACGCTGGGCATAATGACTTATGAATAAATTAAAAAAACATTAAAACCATTCAATCATATTCCATACATGACTTATGACTGATTACTTCAATACAGGAGAGAAGTTAAACATTAAAAAACTCCATTAAGAGTTTAAAGGGGTGTGGCATCCTTTCAGGTTGTTTTAGTGAACACTGATCCTCCCTGTAGCGCCACCCTCAGGATGAACTCTCACGTCTCATTTCAGCTGCAGTTATTAATGTGTAAATATGATAATGAGAACCAGCCTCATGGTGAGCCGAGGAAGAAAAGATCCATTATTGTTGGTCAACGTCCAACATGTGGAGCCTGACTGAGTCAGGATTTATGTCACACACACACACACACACATACACACATACACACACACACACACCCACACACACATGCTCAGTGCTGAGAAAACATATGTGTATGTTCTGTCAGTCCTCAGTTTAATTGGTGTAATTACTGTAAATCACTAAATCCCACCTGGGAGGAGAGTCTGAGAGAGGGGACGATGGGGGGGGGACAAGAGGAGGGAAGAGGAGGAGTAAAAAGAGAGGAGGTAAAAACATTTCATAATTTAGTAGAGTAACAGTAGAGCTCATACTAGTGTTAGTACCTGCATAGTTATTCAATTTCAACTTCCTCTTTCAGTCATGTTCATAAAGATGTTACAGGTATAGATGTTCATACATCCTGAGCTATCACAAAGTCATTTCTTCCTCACTATTCATAATAAAACACACATTCCTCGCTTTGTTCAGCTGTGCTGCATCCAGATCACAGCTGCTTTTGTCAGAGTGACACAGTGAAACACATCAGAGCCTCAGAATATGAAACAAAAGTCTTTCATGGTTTCTTTTACAAAATCAAATCTGTTTATTTAGGGGTTTTTTTCTCAATAGACTCTTTAATGTCAAAGTGAAAACTAATTGATCTACAAATGTAAATGACTGTATTCAGTTCACTGTATGTCTGATCTGAGATCTGCTGTCCAACCTGCTAAAAACAAACTCATCAAGATTTTCTGCGTCTTCCTTAAACATTAACTGATGTTTAGTCCACGAGTTTTTATCAGAAACAAGTTGCACTGAGTTAAACTCAGGAGACTCAACAGCACACATTTTCAAATGTATTTCTCCGTTTTGCATAGTCAGATGTTGCTAACCCGTTGTTGCTAACACAGTGTTGCTAACCCATTGTTGCTAACCCGTTGTTGCTAACCCGTTGTTGCTAACACAATGTTGCTAACCCATTGTTGCTAACCCATTGTTGCTAACACAATGTTGCTAACCCATTGTTGCTAACCCGTTGCTGCTAACCCGTTGTTGCTAACACAGTGTTGCTAACCCGTTGCTGCTAACCCGTTGTTGCTAACACAGTGTTGCTAACCCGTTGATGCTAACCCGTTGTTGCGGGCAGCAACTGGGAGCCAGTGGAGGGATATGAAGAGTGGGGTGACATGCGCTTTTTTGGGCAGGCTGAAGACCGGACATGGATCATCTGCAGAGGTTTGAATGTACATGCAGGGAGGCGCCAGTAAGGAGTTATAGTAGTCAATGTGCAATATTACAAGAGCCTGTTGCAGGAGTTGTGCTGAGTTGTGCTCAGACAGGTGGAGTCTGATCTTCCTGATGTTGTATAAAGCAAATCAACAAAACCGAGCGATTGAGGCCATGTGAACCTTAAAGGTTAGTTGGTCATCTGATGTTGCAGTAAAATATCTGCTAGTAGAAACTACAGCAGTATGAAGTGTAATTTCATCATCTTTAAGCTGATATGTTGAACTTGTTAGCGAACAGTTGCTTATTTCCAGATCCAGCAGTAACGGAGCAACATTATCATTCATGTGGAGTCGTGTTTCTGTCCACCTGGTGAATGTGAGTCTAATATTCACTCTCTTTTAGCTGTTTTTCCTCTCTACCAACTCCTGAGAGAAATATCTGGCTCTTTAGCTGCTAAATGCTCCACTATGTTCACCAGCTAGTCTACAGCTAACTGTGTCTGTTTGCCATTTGGTGCTGAGCAGGTAGTGTACAGCGGCTTTTTACAGCTTTTTCTCTCTGAAAACGATGCTATGAGATGCTGAGAGTGAACCAGAACAGTAAAGTTGCAGCCGGACAGATAAACAAGGAGCTGAAACTCACTATAAAGCTCCGTAAAGCCGAGAGGAGCTGCAGAATCACTGATAATTCTCTGTAGGTTCATCACTATGAGCCACGACCAACACACTACTACATAGATCAGACTGTGGAGGAGAGA
This sequence comes from Thunnus maccoyii, assembly GCF_910596095.1. NCBI lineage: Eukaryota > Metazoa > Chordata > Actinopteri > Scombriformes > Scombridae > Thunnus > Thunnus maccoyii. Next base: position 39,776,454 of record NC_056533.1, on the reverse strand, counting down.
AATATGTGCACTTTATTAGGAACACCTGTGCAGTCTAATGTAATCCAACACAACAGCTTTGCCATAAATTCTACTTTTACAAAGGTTCTACATATGATTGACAGATGATTCTACTGTATGTTTATTATTGAGGTCGTAGTGCGTGGTGTATTGTGCTGTGTTCCTAATATTTTGCCCCTCTCATGTATGTTAATGGGGTGGGGCTCCTAATAAAGGAATTATCTGCCACATATAGGCTATACACGTCATCTGAACTGCACCACTGCTCCAGCTCACAATCAGTACAGTGGCTCCATGGCAGCTGTCACTCAAACATAGTTATGAGTCGTTTTTGGCCGACTGACATTACGACCGTTTACGTCGTTTATTTTTTTGGGAGGACAGACTCTCGCAAGAAATTCTACCTTTTCCAGTTTTTTTTTTCCTGTGGTCATATTGGTTGCTAAACAGGCCTGTATGTTGGTGTTAGCATGTTTCCATCTGTCAGATTAGCAAAAAAACGCTTCCACACAAAAGTCAAATGTCACACTGAGCTAATGAAATGCAGCAGAAGGAAGAAAAAACTCAGAGATCTACTTTAAAATACAAAGATGTCACAAGCAGCAAGTTGACTGCAGCTGGAACAATGAGCGACATGCAGGGAGAGACTGGACTACAGATACTGACCACCTCCCATCCAGACTGTTGCTGGTAGAAGTCAGAATGAACCTGCAGTTTATTGACAACAGCAGGATGAATTAAAATGGTGTAAAATGAAGAATCAGTTTCATGAGAATCTATCAGAGAGTCGGTGTGCGGATTCTCCTCACTGCAGCGGCGGGAAAGGCGCTGGGAAGTTGCGACAGACGTTGCGGTCACTCTTTCGAGGGACGGTTTTTTCGTTTCTCACGCGGACAATCGCTGCCAACGCGGTCGTGTGCAGTTCGATGTTGTGCAACAGGATCGGACTTTTCAGTAACGATGGCAGAAGTGGATACTGAGCTCTAACCCTTTGACACGGGCGGGCGTATCCCAGCATGCTGCTGGAACACACAGAGCTGAGCGGGGCTGGTTTACATCATCATCATCACACACACACACACACACACACACACACACACACACACACACACACACACACACACCCAGTGTTCCTGATTTAGATCCTGAATATCACTGCTGGACTGAATAATGTGTTATAATAATAATAATAATAATGTTATTTGTTTCTTTAATCTTTTCAGCTTTGTTTTCTTAATGTCTGGTTGGTTTATTTTTTCATTTTGTTTTTATATTTTTATATCTGATTAATAATTTAAACCAGTAATTAAGTTCAATGGGTCAGTTTTTCTGTACAGCTTGCTGGGGGCAAAAACATCCTAATGTGTTGTTAAAGGATCATTTTATATTTATCTTCATGTTTTTATCCAAACCAACAATGAACTGATCTACTAACGAGTATTGTGTTTGTATCAAAGCTGATTTATCTGATTAAAAACACGTCATGTTCCTTCATCAGTTTGGTCTCGTTAGTTTGTTTAGAAACGGCTCCAAAGACTAATAACAGCGTCTGTGACTTTCTACCACATTATAAATGTCTTAAAGAACTTCAGTATAAAGTCCAGAGGTTGTGATATGTAGCACAACAAGCTAGTGAAGCTGTGAACAGAACCGTGTTTCGCACATGCTCAGTGGTGTCTGCCTCACTAGGAGCCTCTCTCCTGAGGGTTACTATCTTATCGCTGTTTTTTACTCTTTGGAGCCGTTTCCAACGGTAACCAGCAACACATCACCCAGTGATATCAGGCTTTGATGACACACACACAATACCTGTTAGTAGATCAGTTCATTGTTGGTTTGGATCCAAACATGAAGACAAATATAGAAAATCACCTTTAATTTGTTTTGTTTCTTTATTTCTTTTAATTGAAGAATGAAATCGGTTAGTAAAACAGTTTGTTGTGGGTTCTATCTGAGGGCAGATGTCATAATTCCCATTTAGTAATACTCATCTGGAGAAAAATGAGTCAAACATGAACATTATATCCTCTGTGTCACACAGAAATGTCACTGATAACTCATCCACACACAAGAAAAAAGTGCTGTTACTGACAAAAAATCTGCCAAATGAGGTTATTTAGCTTTGTTATTCAACTGGTAAGTTTCAACAGGCCATATTCTTGTGTTGTAGGAAGATTCATATAGAAGATGTGATGTATCTACAAGACTGAAAACTGTTCAGGGTTTTTGTTGTAGGACCAGATGTGGCCCACAGGCCACTGTTTGCCTACCACTGATTTAAGCTAACTAAGCTAACTAAGTGTCCAAATAAAGCCAAATTTATCTCTTTTGAAGTTTGTCTTTATATCAGAAAATGAGAATCCAGCAATAAGTCAGCCTCTAATAATAATAATATTAAAATAAGGTTCTCAAACACTAATAAGACAACTCAGCTCAGCTTTTAAGAGGATTTGATGTTAATTCAAGAGAAATTAAATGTAAATGTGAAATTGTTTCTAAGAACACGCTGTTTGGAAAGTGTGTGTGTGTGTGGGTGGGGTGGGGGTGGGGGTTTGCGTGGGGGTGGGGTAGAAAAGGGGAAACTTACGGGAAGGAAGAAGGAAGGAGAGGAGGAAGTGTGAGTGACGGGAAAGAGAGGCAGCTGGTACTGAAAGATGACGAAGGACGAAGGAACAGAACGAACCACAGCAGGACAGTTACCTCACACACACACACACACACACACACACACACACACATGCACACACACACACACACACACATGCACACACACACACACACACACACACACATACACACACACACACACACATGTGCACACACACACACACACTCACACAATATCTTCCCACATCCTCAGTTTATCTGCAGTGATATCAGTCAGTCAGTTCCTGTCGTCCTGTTTGAACATCAAGCTGCTTTCAGACAAACTGTTTAAAAAACAAAAACATTAAAAGTTTAAATTCTAGTGGAGATCTTAAAGTTTCCAAAGATCCCAAGTCTGTTTGGGGAAAATGTGATATCATAAATATTTCAATCATATACTGTATATGGATTGTAGAGTCAGTATCTGCAGACAATGACTTACCAGAATTTTATGGTAAAAATTGAACATTTAACAGGTTATTGTCACATTTTGACGTAATCAATGACATTTTTTGTACTTGGAACTCTAACTTGCATGCTAAAATATGTAAAACCTACTTAGACACAATGTGCATTAACTGTTTTTTAATGTTCATGTTCACAGACATGCAGCAACATGATCATCCCACTGACTGGTCAGTTGTGGGGTTCCTCAGGGTTCTGTTCTTGGTCCTTTATAGTTTCAGTTTTCATACTAATAATATGTAACATGTCAGTTTATTTGTCTATAAACCATCATCTCTGTTAATTCAAAAACAACCCAACAGACTGTCTTTAAAAAACAAACACAAACAACAACAATCGAGGTGTTTCTGATCTCTTAAGTTTCTTATTGTCATCAAACTAATTAAAAAAAAACAACAAAACCAACAATGTGTCAGTGCGTCTCTCAACATGTAAAGCCTTAAAAACAGCTCACAAATATATAGTTTCATGTTTTAAAAGGTCTCAGTAATTTCCTAAAACATCTGCTCACTGTAGTTTTTTAACAAACAAACGAGGAGTGCATTTTTTGGGGGACTATTTTCAGAGGCGGATGAATCCACATTTGGTGCTGTAGTGAGTATTTGTGGCAGCAGGACAGCGAGTGTGTGACTGAGTCCAAATAAACTACAGAGTGTGTGTTCATGGTGATGAAGGAACATCTCTCGTTGTGTTTTAGATTGCGTTTTGAACAACAGAAGAAGAAGAAGTTATAAACTCATAAGTTACTCATATGACCCATCACACAGATCCCTCCTTCCTGTAAACATAGTTATATATATTGTTTTAGGTATACAATCTGATTTTTCAGTTTACACATTGAATAAAGTCTGATATGAAAATTCTGTAATATTTTAATTAAAAAATATATTTAATTAGAAATAGGAGCATGTTCATTATTTCAGGGGCATTATCTCAATATGACAACTGAATTGTCTCATTTTCTTTCTTTTTTTTTTTTTTTTAATGTGGTAATTGCCAGCAGTTAATACTCATCTGGAGAAAAATGAGTCAAACATGAACATTATATCCTCTGTGTCACACTGTGAGAGCAGAGATATCACTGATAACTCATCCACACACAAGAAAAATGACTGTTACTGACAAAAATCTGCCAAATGATGTTATTTAGCTTTGTTATTCATCTGGTAGGTTTATAAGAGGTCAACAGGCCATATTTATGGAATTTATATGAGCCTTGTTTTTATATTGCTAATTGCTATCTTCCTGATCACAACTCGTTATCTGCAGATCCCAAATGATTAACATTTTTATTTTGGTGTAATTGTTCTTTAGACATTAATTTATTATTCGAAAGCTGATGTTGGTGGTGTATTTTCATGCTTGTCCTGTAAAAAGTCATGTCTGAGTCATGTATGGGTTCCCTCTCACACTGAGATACAGTGACTCCACTAAAACACTGTGTTTTTTCCCACGTCGTGGTGAAGCAACAGCGTTCTGTTTTTAGTCTGATTTAATGTAAAGAATGTCCAAATCGTAGGAGACTTTCACAAGTGTGTAAATGCGAGACTGAAGCAACTGAGGAGACGCTTTGGTGAGTCAGAGGACAAAGAGTCCGACCTGAAGAGGATGTTGGTTCATCACACAGAAGAAGAAGAAGAAGAAGAAGAGTGTGTGATGAGGAGGGAACCCCTGTTTGTTCCTCTGATGTAACCTCACTTTTTTTCTTCTGAGACTCTGATGATCACATCCTTTGAAATAATCCAATAAAAGACTAATTAAACAGTGAATTCAGTGTTTTGAGTTAGTAAACTATGTATACGGTCACTTTATGAGTAGTCTGTTGTGTTTATTACAGCAGTTACAGAAAAAATACAGTAAACTCTGTCCTCTGGTCCTAAATCACACAACTCACATAATAACTTTGACTCTTGAGTAATTATTAAAATAATTTCAGGGTGTAATTGTGTAATAATAACACAATCCTCAAATGCAACAAAAAGCACAGCTGCTCAGTTCAGCACTCAGAGCTTCTGCTGCTATTTGATGCTGGTAAACTTTAAAGGGAACATATCATGATTTCTGTGATTTTCTGTCTTTTATATATTAGATTTAATGTCTGATGTCAGATGTTAAAAACGGTCCAGGTTTCAGCCCCTCTGACTCTCCGTCTGTAATGTTTCCCGATGAGATAACGTCAGCTCATCACGTCCATAAACATGCATCTGTTCTGTTATCTTCGTCGCTATGGTGGTTGCTAAGGTGTTTCCATATTGAAGTCCTGCTAAATAAGGAGTTTTTAACTGGAAATCATGCAAAGATATTCCAGTAAAGCCTCAGAATATAAATATAGAGCTGGACAGGTGCAGAATGTGTCCTTTTAGTTAATATTTCTGTATAACTGACATTACAGCAAGTTTTCTGACTTTTCTCCACTTGCACATTTTAGCTAAATGCTAAATACTTTAGCAGTGTAAAATGTAAAATGTAAGAAAATAGATGAAGCTTAAAAATATGCACTATTTCAATGTGAGATATTAGCCAGCCTGTGTAGATTATATATACTGTATATATATTGTCTGTCAAAGCACTTTGTAAACTCTGTTTTTAAAGGTGCTATATAAATAAAGATATTATTATTATTATTTATATTTAATAGAAGCGTATCTGTTCAGTTAGACACATCTGCTTGTTGGGGAGTGAAACACAAACTGACAGCATTCAGAGAAGACTTGTATTAAACATATATAAAGAATAATTATGATGAAATGTTAAAATATAAATAATAACACATTATTTTGGCTCTTATACAAGGAGGTGCAGAAACTGCGGCTGCTGGAGAAACTGATTATTTCTGAGCTTTTTTTAAATATAGCATGTGGTCATGCTGCACTGCTACTTAGTGAAAAGATATGCAACTCACTGCTGGAAACTTTGCACAGTATCCAAAAGCTACTGGAAAAAAAACAAAATTAAACGAAAGTTTCCACGTTTTCTTCATGACTCTTTTCCAGACATTCGAATGATTTGTTACTTCAAATGTGACTCTGAATGATTTTCTTCTGCTCTGGTTTCACTTTGACTCTGTAACCTTTTAATAGAGTTTCCCCTCTGACTGCTGCTTCACACTGACATGGTCCTTCTCTGCATCATTTTGTCTTCATCATTGTTTTTTTATGGTTTACCCACTATAACAGTTTTATGAACTGCATGTAGATTCTGTCACTAACAGAAACATCCTGCAGAGGATGTTGATGCACATATTTAAACGATGGAGTGTAACCAAGAACATTTATTTCACTTTTGCAGATATACTTTCACTCTACAATCATTTCCCTTCATAGTGATGTTCTGTATGAAGATCAGGTCAAACATTAACAGGCAGCTCCCAGTGAGTCCCATTAAAGTGGGTTAAAGAGAAGCTGTGATAAAAAAAATAAGAAAACAAGAAGAGAGAGAGAAAAAAAATTGAAAACAACAGAGACAGAGGGGAGAAGTTTGTCTGCAGAAAGATGGAAGAAGAGAGGGAAGTGACAAAGAGGAAACAAGAAGGGAGGGATGGACAGAAAGAGGAAAAAGGAGAGCAGGGAGGAGGTGAAACTTTGCTCATGACTCTGCAGCAGGATGGAAAAACACCCAAACACTCATCCTGCAGTTCACAGAAACAGAGATGTGATATCAGTCACAAATATATCTTTGTTTTTCATCTTGCAGTCTGGCTGCAGCCTACTGACTTATTGTTTGTCATAAATTATCTTAATTGACACTTAATTGACACTTAATTAGTCAATTTAGGTGAATCTCCTATCACTTCTATGCAGATGATACACAGCTATACTTTTCTGTCAATTCAAATGACTTTAGCAAACTCTCCACCTTGCAGGACTGCCTAACAGCTATTAAGGACTGGATGTCAGATAACTTCCTCCAACTTAACCCTGACAAAACAGAATTCCTTATTATAGGCCCTGAGAGCATTTCTGAAGAAGTACAGCAGTGTATCCGCCCATTAGCAGCAAATGTCAAGCGAGCCTCAAAGAACTTTAGAAGTCTTCTTTGACCGACACATGAACTTTGAGTGTCACATAAAGAAAGTTGTCCAATCCTGTTTCTTCCATTTAAGAAACTTTGCAAAGCTATTATTATCTTTTCAAGATCTGGAAAAAAATAAGTCATGCTTTTGTATCCTCCCATCTTCCGTCTCCCGTCACAACCCCGAGTCGATTTTCTGTGTCTCCAGTTGGTCCGAAATGCGGCCGCCAGACTGTTAACTAGTACACGACACGCCAGTGTTGGCCAACCTACACTGGTTACCAATAGAATGTATTATTGATTATTTTAATTACCTATAAAGCTCTACACCGGCCGGCCCCACTTTATATCTCCTCTGAGGTCTACTGACTGATGTCTTCTGGCTGTGCTGAAATCTAGGCGGTCAATGAAACAATAAAAAAAAAAGCAGCAGAGGTTTTATTTTAATGTCATTTAATACCAAAATATTTGGTGTAAATACTCAAGAAGCATCTGAATGAAAAACTCTGTTTATATGTATTTAAAAATCTATATTTCTGTTGAGTCTGAAACGATCTGTTTCTTTCATCAGCAGCAGGAGGGCAGTGAGAACTAATGTCACCAGATACGCCAGCAAATACACAGAGCCGGTCTGTAGTTCAGAGATTAATAATCATAATAATAACTTTATATAGCACCTTTCAAAACAGTGTTCCAAGTTGCTTCAAGGTAAAAACAAGAAGTGAAAGCTGAATAAAATCCAAAAGATAAAGATAAAATAATCTGGAATAGTTACACTTATTACCATCAGTTAAGAAAAAGCCAGCAGATAAAACACAAGGAGCCGTTAATACAGTCCTGCTAGAGGATCTGAAGCAGGCTCATATGATGTGAGCAGGAGTCTGACCATGCCAAGCTTTAAAAACAAGAAGTAAAACCTTAAAATCACTGCTTAAACTCACAGGCAGCCAGTGAGGATCAGTGTGATGAACGTGTTGGCAGCAGCGTTTTGTATAAGTTGTGGTCTTTGGATGTTTCGCCTGTTTAGACCTGAATAAAGTGTGTTACATTAGTCAAGTCTGAAGGATATAAAAGCAGATCTGCAGATGAGAGGAATGAACTTTGCTTAGTTTAATGTCTCAGTTAGACTGCACCATTTTTCACATTAGTAGAAAAAGCACCAACACTAGAAGAGAGACTGTTGCTGGAACTGAGGCCTGAGGGAACGATTGACAGTATTTCTGATTTAGAGTCATTCAGCTGCAGAACATTTTTGCACATACAAAGCTTTAAAGGACCAGTTTGTAGGATTTAGTGGCATCTAGTGGTGAGGTTGCAGATTGCAACCAGCTGAATACCCCTCCCCTACCCCTCCCTCTCCCTTTCCAAGCATGTAGGAGAACCTACGGTGGCTGCAAAACTTACTAAAGACACTAAAGGTCCTTTCTAGAGCCAGTGTTTGGTTTGTCCGCTCTGGGCTACTGTAGAAACATGGCAGTGCAACATGGCGGCTCCATGGAAGAGGACCTGCTCCTTCTGTAGATATAAAGGCTCATTTTAAGGCAACAAAAACACAACGATTCTTATTTTAAGGTGATTAGACACTAATTAAAACATACTTTTAATTAGTGGTTTTATCAGGACATGTTGCATAGCAGTGAAAATCAATAATATGTATACACATGATATGTCCAGGGTAGTTCAATAGTGTCCCCAGCAAATAAACAGAGTCACTGGGAAGAAAGAAGCATTCCCAGTAAATACCACACACACCTGCTGGTTAATTCAGATTCCTTTGTAAAGCACAGAAGTGATTCAAAGTGCTTTACAGAGTGATAAAGCAGTTACAGTAAAAATGTGTTGGTTAAGACACAGATACAGGAAGACGTTACACACACACAGAGACCTCGTTAAAAGCTAAACAAAATAAAAATGCACCAATCAGCTGGCAGACTGTTCCAGCACTAAAATGTCACTCTGGGGATTTTGGAGAAGAAAGCTGAGCTGCGACCCAGAGCTCTGCCTGGTTGATAAAATAGAAGCATGTCAGATATATGTTCATATTTAGTGCTTTGCAGACCAGATGCAAAACTTAAAATCAGTTCTATAATGGACAGAGAGTGAGTGAAGCTGTTTAAGAACTGGAGCGATATGATCAAACCTTTTGGTTCTAGTCTAGGCAGTTTGGATCAACTGGAGCCGTTGAATAGATTTAGCAGGAAGAGCAGTGAAAGGGTGTTACAGTAATCAATCTGCCTGAGAGACTAAACTACAGATTTACAAGATATTTCTGAGATGATGTGAAATTTAGGTCAGAAGTCGGTGCAGAGCTGCCGCCTGTGATCTTTCACCAAACGCTTTGATTTCTGTTTTGTGTCTGAGTCGTGTAGTTCAGGGAGGCCTCGGAGAGTGAAACAGCAAGTACACAAAATCTGGTTGGTGGTTGGAGCCAGTGGATAGTGTAGAGTAGAGGAAGTGGATTATATTCACAGAAAATCACAATAAAGACTCTGTCTGTCTCAAGCGACAACCTCCAAACTGCAGTTCCTTGAACGGCCACTTGAGGCTCCAAAAGCGAGTCAATCCCCATAGACCTCCATGTTAAAATGCCAACCTATACAGCAGAAATAAACATGTTTACAGCCTGGTACAAACAACAGTTTTGGTCTCTGTAGCTAATTTTTACTAAGCTGTAAAGTTATGCATAATGAAGGACATGGCTGCTTTGAGTGACAGGTCCGCCAGCCGCTGGTGGCTTGTTTCAGCCGTTCGGCCCCGCCTCTTTGCCCATTTTTGATTGGCTGGGAGTCAGGCGGAGTCACGCACTGCCAAGATGGCGACGGCCGGAGCGGCTCACTTTGAGCTTTGAAACCGCTCTTCAGAAACCAACGGGTGACGTCACGGTGACTACGTCCATGTTTTTATACAGTCTGTGGTCTGTCTGTTGTGCAAACTGAGGTTAGTCAACACATCTTAAACAGAGTTTATCATCCTTCATAGAAAGTGTTCTTGCATTCAACACTGTGTCCCGGTTTGAAGACCTGACTGTCAAAAACAAGACCAAACTCTTCAGAACAGTCAAGTCAGTTTTATTTGTACAGTCTGTTCAACAATACAACATCCTCTGTTCTAGACCCTCGATTTCCCTAAAGAGTTCTCTCATGGGGAAAAACATGTCGGAAACTTCAGGAAGAGCAACAGCAGAGGATCCATCTCCCAGGACCGACTGAAGTGCAATATCAGGCTGTAGACAACACCTGTTAGTTTATCACTATGACAAAGCAGTTACGAACGAATGACAGAGAAGATCTTGGAGGATTCATGATGTTCTCTGAATCATCGCTTGCAGCTCCCGGTGCAGAGTCACTGTGCAAAGAAAAATATCTACTCTCTACTTTTGTACAACAAAGGTGGACAATAAAGTTGTTCTGAACTTGATTTTTAAAAAAAGACCCTGTAGAGTGAAGCAACAGGCTGCTTTGTTACATATTTTAAATGCACTGTGTGTGTTTAGTTCCCATCATAGTAAAGGAAAACTCAGTTTGTGTTTGCAGCAGAACATGTGAAACTACTAACAGGAAAAAAACACTTAAAAAACATGTGTCCAGTTTGTCCAGAGAATAAAACCACAGGCTGCAGTGGAGGAGGAGGAGGAGGAGGAGGAGGGACGAGGAGCAGGGAGGAGAATCGATGTGTGAGTCACAGTGTAACGGCTGCCCCTGGATGAGGAGGCCTCCTGGAGAAAGGGGAAGCGAAAAGGGCTGACAGAGAAAAGCCGGCTGCTCCCTTCTTCCTGTTTGTGTCATTTTGGGACAAACTCCGAAAAGTCAGCAGTGGCCCTTCACCGATACACATGCATGCACGCACACACACACACACACACACGCACACACACACGTACACACACACACATACACACACACACACATACACACACATCATGTGTCTAACTGGTGGTAAACGCCTGATATCATATATATTCACTCTTTTGATGTTTACCTTTAAAGGTGAAATATGTAAGAATTAGAAATTCCTTCTCATTAGTGACACCGGTGGCCGTTCAGTGAACTGCGGTCGGTGTCCTGCTGCTCGCGCTCCGTCAGCAGTGAGCAGCAGCGTCACCGTTACCCAGATAAAAACCACAATATCACAATATATTTCACATGCTTTGCAGTAACGTCAGCTTATCTGACTCTGTGTGTTGTGGTGGCTGCCGGTCATGTGTTGACATTAGCGGATTCCATTTCTAAGCTAACGTTAGCTAGTGATGCACCCTGTTGGGGGCGTATAAACGTCACATCCTCAGGACCAGTCTGAGTCCTTTTACATAGAAATCAGCCAACATTTCTCATTTTTATAGTAACGTTACAATCCGCTCACTCGTTGACAATAGAAAGAGATTAATATGTGAAAATTGCTTCACAATTCTAACGTAAAACACCTTTCAAGTTGTTCTCAACATGTTTATGATCTGCTGTTTCCTTCATCACCACCTGCTCAGTGAACAGGACAAAGGTCAGAGGTCAAACAACTGAAGGCTCACTTCAACTGCTCCATGAAGTAGCAGCAGACACTCGTTAAGCTCGTTCTGGTGGTTTTCTGTTATTTATATCCTGTTCTGAAGTTTACTTGCTGTTTATGAAGCTGAACTCACATCTCTCTGTGTTCACTTCACTGTTTAAAAACTGATCAGTTTTCTTCACCAACATGCAGCTCAGCACAACATTTAATCTCACATCCGATTGAAATGTGAATGATTGTTTAACGATGATGAACGGATGGTGATTGGTGATGAGAATGATAGAAGAGGAAGGCGTGAGGAAGACTTCACCAGGATCTGCCGCAGCTCCAAAACACAACTAATGTAACCAGAACACTTAATCCGTCTGCTTCTCAGGAACCAGAACACTGACATCATCTGTCTCCTAACAAAACACTGACTAACAAGCAGCACTGCAGTATGTATCACTGTTGTCTTCGAAGAAGCTTTTATTTCTTTCTTCAGCGGGAAACAAAGGGAATGTCACTTGGATTGTGCTCACCAGAAATGCTGCAATATTCTTTAATAAGATTTATTATTTTAAAACATTAGATTGAGTAATTCCAGTGATGCAAAACAAAACTAGACCTCTGCTAAAGTTCTCATCCACATCACACCAGATGTCTCTTTACACCTGGAGAGAAGTTATCTGCTGTCTGAAGATTATTTCTTCTGGTTTTAATTTTGACACATTTAACTAATCAAAAGAAAGATCATACTTGAAAACCCACGCATGAGCATGCAAGAGGACTGTAGTCCTGGTCCTGGTTTACACATGTTCATCCTTGCAAATTGCAAATAAATGTACGAGTGGTGAACATTAGTGAACCAGGACGCTGGAACTGTTTGTGATCTGCCTCCTGCAGATCTGTGCACACATCCAGCTTCCACTGTGTTTATGCATTTTTATTCTTCTATTTAGATGTAGATGTAGCAGAATGCAGAAAAAATGCACCTAATTTCATCCATTTTCTGTTATAAGTTGAGCCCTTTTTACAGCAGTAAATAAACTTGTACAATAGGCTGTAAATACACTGAGGTTTGCTGCTGGGTGAGTTTGAACGTTGTGGTCCTTTAATGCATTCTGTGTGAAAACAATGAAAAGTGATCCACAGTTTAGTTCACACTGATGAGCTGACCGTGTGAACAGTACAGTATTGACAAATACTTCAACTGTGACTGTCTCCATGACGACCGAGTAATTACATTATGGCGAGGAAAGCCACAAGATGTGGTAGAAAGCTGTGGAAACAACAAGGAAACTGCACATTAGGTTGAGAATGTTCTGTTACGCTGCTGTTTCAGAAACTAAACCTTTAAAACTCAACATAACATCTTTATCTACTTAAGCTAAACGCTAACACACACTCACACTGACAGAAGCACGTTGATGTTCAGCAGCTTTAATCTTTGCCACAACTAACTGGATCTTAGGCTGAGAACTGTTTTGTTAAATCATAGTTATGGTTAAGGACATTTTAGGAATTTTATTGCATATATTACTAGTACTTATAACCTTTGTTAAAACGTCTAGTTGTTAATGGTTTGGATGTGTTATATGTAAAACTGAAAACAGATTTGTGTATCAGAACTTTGTTTTTTCTTCTTTCCTCTCCCATTAATCATCTCACCACCCCTCAGATTTATCTGCTGACCCTTTGGAGGGCCCCGACCCCTAGGTTGGGAACCAGTGGACTAAACTAGCTAACTGTATATAAAGTAGTGTAAACTAGCTCCACCTCCAGCAGCTACAACAGTAACATGCTGCTCTAACACTGATGCTTCACTATTAATAATCTAATGATGTCATATATAATAATATATCAGTCAGAGGGACCAAACCACTACTTTTACTGCAATACTTTAACTACATCAAGCTCATAATACTGATGTACTTTTACTGCAATACTTTAACTACATCAAGCTCATAATACTTATGTACTTTTACTGTAGGAGGATTTTTCATGTATCTAATAGGTCTTGGATGGATTGATGATTAGCTTGTTACAACATGTGAATCACACATCTTTGAAGTTGTTTGAAAGTGGATTTTTTTCTCTTTCTATGAAGCTAAGCTAACAGTTTCCTCCTGCTTCCAGTCTTTGTGCTAAGCTAGGCTAAACACACCATGGATTTATCTCTGTATTGGATGCCAAGGACTTTCCAAAACATCAGCGATCCTTTAGGTAACAAGCTAAATATGTCTTCAGCGATGACACTTTGTAAATTTTGAAATAAAGCTATGTATTATCCTCTGTTAGCTTAGAGCTAGCTTCTGGATTGGTTGCTAGCTTATAAGCTAACAAGATACAACAGTAATCAGACAAGCTTGGAGTTGTTGGAAGCTGATTTCTTCTCTTTTCAAAGAGCTAGGCTTTGTGCTAAACTAAGCTAAACATGTCCTGGATTTATCTCAGCCAAGTCCTTTCCAAAATGTCAGTGTTCCTTTAGTTAATGATATAATTCTCCTTTAGTTTTTGACAAGCATGCGTCAAACTTGGAGTATTTTTATTTGCTGTATTGGTATTTGTACTGCAGTAAAGGATCTGAGTACTTCTTCCACCTCTGCAGGACACCAAGGACGTTTAATATCAGAATGAACACAGGTTTATCTCACAGCTAAAAAACTCTAGTCAGCAGCAAAATAAGCTAACAAGCAGCAGATGAAGGGTCAGTCAGTGCAGAGCTGCATGCTGACTGTATGTCCGTTTCCACATGTTTCAGGTTGTTTGTGTACCTGGGAGATAAGTGTGTGTCAGGAGAGCAGGTCAGATAAGGTTCAGACATCAGTGACTCAGCTGGATCTGCTGCTCGTTATTGACGCTCACAGCTGATTATTGATTAACTGACGGTGTGTCTGAGCAGCAGATTCGTCTCACTGCTGAGAATTAATTTAAAGCTGCAATCTGTAACCTGTGTGTGGGAATGTATGTGTACGTATACTGCACGTGAATATTTTGGTGTTTTTTCACTCTTCCTCTGTAAAGCACCTTGTATAAACAGATTTAAGTGCAAAATAAATACACATTGATTGTAATGACACCATTCACAGCACAAACACTTTGCAGTTAATCTGTTTATTAGACGTAAAGCAGCTAATTCTCATATCTGAGAAGCTGAAATCATCAAATGTTTGTAGTTTGCACGTGAAAAAATGACTAAAGTTTAATCAGTTATCAAAATAGTTGCAGATTTATTTTCTTGCTGATGAGCTGATGTCATAAATGGCCGTCTGTTCTGTAGCCTTGGTTGCTAAGGTGGTTGCTAAGGTGTTTCCATGTGTTGTTCACTCTCATATTTCAGATCTGAAGTTGACATTCGGAGTAAAGAAGGAGAAAAAGAAGTGAAATCCTGCTACTATAGTTTGTTTACATAGCCTCCGGAGCCGGAGGAAGCTTCCTGAAAGCTGACCAATCAGAACAGAGTGGGCTCATCAGGAGGCGGGGCCTTAAAGAGACAGGAGCTAAAACGGCCTGTTTCAGACAGAGGCTGAACTGAGGGGCTGCATAAAGGACCAGTAGAAGATAAATAAGGAGTTTTTGACTGGAAATCATGCAAAGATATTCCAGTAGAGCCTCAGAATATAAATATAGAGCTGGAAATATGCAGGATATTTGTACTTTAACACAGTCAAATGTGTCTAAAACCCCAAAATATTCCCTTTATTATCATCTATGACAAAAGCGTCATAATAGTCGCATTTAAGAAGATAGAATCAGTGAAATTTTGTCATTTTTGCAGGAGAAATTAGCAAAGTTGCAAATTAATTTTATATCAATCAGTTAGTTGGTTAATGGAGTCATTGTTTTGACTCTAATCAACTCTGAACCAACTTTAACTGCATTTCACACTCAAAACTAGTTTATTCAACAGTTTTTATTCTCAAGTTTGTGGGTTGAAGCAGTTTTACTTTTATCTTTCAAAAGTCCCAAATTGAACTTTTAGCAGTTTGATAAAGACTCACTGAGTCACAGCCAATATTGATCCAATTAAATCCTTCTAAACGATGTGAATCGCTCGAGATAATTATTCTGTTTCACTCAGAAATCCATCAGGTTACAGAAACAAAAGTTGTTCTAATTTCGAATAAAAAGTTTCACTTCTAAACTGACTCAACTTGATGTGCTGCCATCCCAGAATGACCCCCATCGCCGTGGTAACCGGGGTTTGTCATCAGCGTTTTTATAAGGAAGCTTTTGTTTAGCGCTCGGATCAGAATTGTGTTTATGTGCGTTTCTGCTGTTTACATTCCTGTTTGAGTTTGATTTATGCGAACATAAAACCAGCCAAACATGTTCCCTCCCTGTGTTTGTCTTTCTCACACACACACACACACACACACACACACACACACACACAAATGAAAACTGAAAACAAGGAAAGCAAGAAAACAGACCTCCAACACACTGTGACTGTCATCATTATCACACTGACAGAGACGACTACAGCTGCACATAACAATAGTTTTTATTGTCAATTATCTGATTAATTGATTTATTGTTAATCAAAAGTAACAAAAAAATGTGTCTTTACTTCCCAGAGTCCAAACTGAAGCTTCTAGACTGTTTATTCATTTCGGCAAAAAGTCCAAAAACACAAAAATTCAACTCAAAATCAGATGAAATCACATCCTGTATATGCAGACGGACGCAGCGAGGTGTGACGTCACCCGTCGGTTTCACTGGAGTCGGTCTGAAGCTTCGAGTTTTAGCTTCTGGTTGTTTGGGGTCAAAACCTTCCACATAAGGAGTGCAGAGTGTTTCCTTTCCCGCTCTGGAAACACGCCCGCTACCCTGGACCCAAGCTAACGCTAGCTTACTGGGAACACCAAGCGCTGCACACTTAGGCTAACGTTAGCTACTTTCGCTAACCTGTGCTAAATGGGCAAGTATCATTATCAAGTAATATTAAACTTTGTGAAAACAATAATGACCACAAGATTAAGTTTAAGGGGGGATTGTAGTTACACTTTTTAAAAAACAGTCCCGACTCGCGGTTGGAAACAGGAAATGAACAGCGTGTCCCTGTGACAAAGTCCACTGTTGGGTTAAAGCCTCCGTCCACCCTCCTCCTCTGGATGAGGAAATCTGTCCACATATATATCCGTCATCTGACCTGCACCACTACGACCGCTGACAGCTGTCACTTAAACACACAATATGTAATTTCAGCCGCTAGGGGTCTCAATCAAAACGATAACAAACGAGTCATGACGGTGTGAAGTAGCAAGGGATCATGGGAGTTGTTGTCTTCCAGCATCGCCGGGATAGGATTACTCCAGTGTTCATCATTAAGGATGTTTTTACCAGCAGAGGTCTCCTCCTCTCCAGAACAAACGGACCCGGAGATTACAGGTAAAAACACTGAATAAACCTGTTTCACCTAAAAAATCAGTGTTTCTCCGACGATGTACGGCGACCACCGGACGTCCGGTACGGGCTGTTAGCCGAGCTGCTGCTAACACTTGTTCGGTTTATTTCTCTGATAACTTAAGATCCAGACGTCCAATGACTAAAATCCTTCTTCCGGCTAAAAGATATAGTTAAAAACAACCTAAATTTATCATGAAAATGTGGCTTAAAACTGAATAAAAGTCCATTTATAACAGTTTGTGTGGAACAACCACAACGCAGATGTATTATCTTGTATGTGTGTAAGTTACTCTTTGGTAGACGCCATTGTAGCGGACAAACACAGCGCCACCGTATGCATCTGGTGCGTGTTTACTCTTTGGTAGAGGAGGTATGACGTCATCGACAGGCGACCAAATGAAACGGTCCGTTACTTTGATTAAATTACAGATTTCTCTGGGTTTGAACATCATTGGAAACATTTGGGATAATGTAAGTACACAACTCAACAACATATATAACATAGGTCTAGTTGTTTTTAGACATTTTAATGTGGAATAATTACGTATTATACCTTTAAACTAACTATAGCTTGTTTTTGGGTGACTGGCGTTATGACATTATGTCATTTTTCAAATAAATGTAGTAGAAAGTCCAATATTTCCCTCTGAAATGTAGTGGAGTGGTACTTGAGTAAATGTACTTGGTGATTTTCTACCACTGATTCACAGATTGTTATTCAGTGACTAGTTGAGATTTTATTTCCTCATCCTCCCTCCTCGCAGACCTAATCAGGTTTATCAAAACGCAATCTGACAGGTTTAGAAGCAGCGTTGACTCTGACGGCTGCTGGCGGAGGCAGTGACGATCATGGCAGCCATATTTGTGGTTTGTGGAGGGGAAAAAGACACAATGAGAAATGATGAGAATTAATAAAACTGTGGTCAGACCGCTGCTGCTCATTGGTCATTTGGTTTCTGTTCTTCTTTGTCTCAGCTGTCTTTGTTCTGTGCTGGATTGTTTCAGTATCATGTCACCACTCCGACTCCCCCGCAGTTTTATCATTAAACTCTAGTTTATTTGTCTCCAAGGAATCGCAGTGACACATTATGAAACAATAAATTTAAAACCACAAAGAATGAGAATGACACTGATGAGATTTACAGAAGAAGCCTTTAATGAATGTCTGTCTGTGTTACTGAGTCGTACATCAAAAACAACAAGAAAACATGTCAAATATAATAACATCATGCACATTATTACTCTGTAAAAACTGTTTTTTAAGACTCGCAGCAGCCGCTCTCATACCTGCGCTGCCAGTTATAGTTAAAGTAAAGTAACTAAGTACTTTCTACTCCACTACATGCTTCATATTTCAGACGTCTCTGAGTTGTTTGCAGCTCCATCCTCACGTGGTTTCAAATAAATCACTATTTGAGGCCGAAAGAGCTAAAACTCTCCAATATTTCATGAAAATGGAAAAATTGAAGACAAAGTTCTGAAAAAATAATCCAAATTTATGTAGCAGAGCTGTGTTTTTTCTTCTTTCGTACCTAATCTATCATCTTAATACCCCTCAGATTTATCTTGTGACCCTAAAATGCTGCTGATGCAGTGACTCATCTGTATTAATAATGTACTTTGTTAAATGTATTTAATATATCTTCAGCAAAACAAGTACTATTACTTTAATACTTTAAGTATGTTTAGCTGATAATACTTCTATACTTTTTAAATGCAGTACTTTTACTTGTAATTAAGTATTTTTACATTGATGTATTGGTACTTTTACATAAGTAAAGAACTGAGTTCTTCCTCCACAACTGGTTGTACAAACAAGGTTCATTAATACATTTAAAAGTGGCATTTCTGCTCCTCCTCTGAAAGTCTAATAAACAAACAAATCAACATGCTGAATATCAAAACCTTTTGTCCAACGACATCATCACATTCAACTGATTTAGGAGGACGAAACACAGGAGAGGAATGAAAGGATCCACATTTGATTGGTTTATTTTAGTCAATATCAATCCATCCATCCATCCATCCATCCATTTTCCGCCACTTATCCAGAAACCAGGTCATAGTGGCATCAGACTAAGTAAAGAAACCCAGACATCCTTCATCCTGGCAACACCCTTCAGCTCCTCCTGGGGGATCCCAAGGCTTTCCCAGGCCAGGAGGGATATGTAGTCTGGGTCTGTCCCGGGATCTCCTACCAGTTGGACGTGCCTGGAACCTCCAGAGGGAGGCCTCCAGGAGGATTCTAAGCAGGTGCCCAAACCACCTCAGCTGGCTCCTTTTGAGAAGGAGCTACTCCGAGCTCCTCACCCGATCTCTCAGGCTGAGCCCAGACACCCTCCGGAGGAAACTCATTTCCGTCGCTTGTATCTGTGATCTCAGACCAACTGGTAAATTGAGAGCTTTGCCTTTCAGCTTCAGCTCTTTCTTTACCACAACGGTCCACTACAACACCTACATTACTGCTGATGCTACATCCGCCTGTCAACCTCACGCTCCATCTAACCCTCAAGACCCCGAGATACAGCAACTCACTCCCAGCCCAGACGGAGCAGTCCACCTTTTGCCGGCAGAACACCATGGCCTCAGATTTGGAAATGCTGACTCTCATCCCAACCGTCCCAGTACCTGCTGGAGGTCACGGTGTGTTGAAACCAACAGAACCACATCATCTGCAAAAAAGCAGAGAAGCAATCCTGAGATCCCCAAACCAGACGCTCTCCTCCTCCCCCCGACTGTGCCTTCAGATTCTGTCCATGAAAATCACAAACAGAATCTGTTTAGTTTGTTGGTTTTAGGGTTAGTCAGTACTGATCCTTTGAAATACTCTTTAGTGAAGGCTGTGTGTGTAGAAGTCTGGGATGTGCAGAGAGCCCAGCATTTGTATTTGTATCTGTATTTGTAGAGGCAGAAAAATTATTTGTATTCGAATAAAAGTGGAAAGACGCCTAAAAATACTGTTTTTGTTTTTATTATGCTTTTAATTTTAGAAAATTAAAGTGTCAGTTGCTCCGGGACTGATGTCCAAATTAGGAAATGTGCGTCATGTAGCAGGTGGATGTGACTCCCCTCATTGAGACCTGCTGATAGACGTCACAGCGGAGCAGAGGAGAGACACTGAGATAGAAATGTAACCGACCTGCACGCTGGTATTTGACTTTTTTGTTTTTCTTCCCGAAAACAAATAATTTTTAAAATATTCGAAAGAAACCCACTATTTGTGCTTTGCCGAATAACGTATTTGTATTCGGGCACACTCCTAGTAGAAGTGTCCCTGAGTCACAGTTCAGCATGTGAACTCTTGTCTGTGGAAGCACAATTTAGTGCTAAAAAGAGTAAATCAGCATCAGATTGACATGCATCAAACTCAGGTCACTTCCTGTCACACTGACCTCTGAGCTCAGTCATGAGGCTGGTGTGAGTGTGTGTGTGTGTGTGTGAGTGTGTACTGATATCATCCAGTTGTAAAGGTCAGACAGTCTGCATCACTTCTTCTATCTCACTGTTTTTACACTCT
The DNA here is from genome assembly GCF_910596095.1 of Thunnus maccoyii. Classification (NCBI taxonomy): domain Eukaryota; kingdom Metazoa; phylum Chordata; class Actinopteri; order Scombriformes; family Scombridae; genus Thunnus; species Thunnus maccoyii. Next base: position 39,755,924 of record NC_056533.1, on the reverse strand, counting down.
GACTGGTTTGGTCAGTTAACATGAACTCAGTCCTGTTTCCAGTCTGTCTGGCTGCTGATTAACTCTGATTGGAGGAAAGAAAAATCCTCTCTGACCTTTTACCGGGTCAGTGCACCGGCTGAGGTCAAAGGTCAGCTATTTAAATGGTTAAACTCTCCTTTGGATGTAGATTAGCTTCAGCCCGGCCCTCTGGTAGAAGTTTAAACCTCAGTCTGCTGCTTCACTCACAGCAGCTTCATGTGAAGGTTGAACCACGTTATATTTTCTAGAAGCTGCTGTTCATCTCTGATCAATGATCCAAAACCCAAAGATCTTCTGTTTACTGTCACTGAGGACTTTAAAAACATCAACATGCTGATAAAAGTCTTTCTGTTGTGTAGTGGATTCAACATGTAATCTGTCTGATGATCCCTGATGAAGCCTTGAAACAAACTTTTTAGGTTTTATTAAATATGGGATCCTCTCTCATCTACTTGGACCAAAGAAATCAGATTCAGTATTTGAAGGCCTGAGAGCCAAGAATGATTAATTAACAAATCTATATGAATTTAAATAAGTACAGTTGCATAACGACTTATTATATATAAGTGATTATATGGTCTAATTTTGTTTAATTTTAGTTATTTTATCTATTTTGCTTAGATATTTATTCATTTTATTTATTTATTTTTGCATTTTGTGCTTGATATTGGACTTAAAGGATGAGTTCCCAGTGTTCCCAGTGTTCCCAGTGTGTTAAACCAGCAGTCAGTTGTCTGTAATCATTCCTCCTGTTCATACTGGATATTAAAAGATCCTTCAAATGTGTTTTCAATGGAAGTGATGGAGGATAAAATCCACAGTGTGTCCACACAGTCATTTAAAAGTCTGTGTGAAGCTTCTATTCAGCTTCAGCAGTCTGAGTTAGTCATATCAAGTGGATATCTGACACATTTACAGTCTTTTTAGCATCAAATTCCCTCTTTGTGTTTCCTCGGACAGTGTTTCCCTGTTGAGCTGCAGGTGGAAGTATAGTAACAAAAAGAGGAACTTTGGCACTAAAAAGACTGTAACGTTGAAAGATATCTACTGGATTTGACTCATTTGGACGCTGAAGCTTCATATTAGCTTCAGATAAACTTTGAAATACATTTTTGCACAGAAGGAGGACTGTGGATTTTGTCCTCCATCACTTCCATTGTAAGGTCATTATGAAGGGATCTTCTAATGGTCAGTATGAACAGGAGGAATGATTACAGCAAGAAACACAGCTTTAATGTTCATTTGGGCTCCTGACTGTTGGTTTAAGACACACTGGAAAAACGGTGAACTCGTCCTTTAACGTCGGCTGCAACAGAAGGACAACAGATCACTTCACTGTTTCACTGCGTATCACTCCGCCAATCTAAACAATCACTAACACTACAGGTACACAATGTTATTCAGTTCCCAGCATACACAAAAATAATGACATTTTGTAAATATAAAACATATATAATTGCCATTAATTCATTAATAATGTAAACCATCCCAATAAATATTACTAAAACACAGTAATTAACTACTTCAGTTTATTTAAAGTGAACATCACCGTAGATTTAAGTCTCAGCAGAGCTTTTTGTTTGATTTGATTCATTGAATGGGACAATGTGCAGTTTTAAACATTAAAGATGCGCCGGAGTTAGCTCGAAGCTAATTTTCATCTGTTGTCCCCAACAATCAAAACATACAACAGGACAACAACAAAAAAAAAACCCACACAGAATACAAAACACAAAATACAAACTAAGCTACACATCACATACACCCACAATGTCAATTAAAGATTAATAATGTAAACTAGGCTCAGTGGTCACACAGCTGATTCGTCTTTAGTTGATTTTTTTAAATTTGGCCTTGAATGTATTGATTGAACTACAGTTCTTCATATCATCAGGTAAATGTTCCACTGAGAGCTGACTGTCCAGATGTAGTGTGATTAAATGGTGTAATCTATAGAAGATATTCTGGAGGATAATAGAATTTACTGAGCGAGTGAACACAAAGTCACATAGTGGAGGAGGACAAACCATTTAACATTTATAAACTAGGCACAAATCTGAGAATAATCTAAAATTGTCGAATTCCAGTAAATTGTATTTCTCCAGAACCCTACAATGATGGAAATGAATTGGCTTTTTGTCCAGAAATTTTTAGAGTTTGTTTGTATAAGGACTGTTTCTCCAGCCTGGAGAACATGGATGCAATAAGACATATGGGAAAGAATTGTAGCTGCATAAATATCTGCAGCGTCCAAAGAGAGACAGTTTCTAATATGTCTAAAATTTGCTAAGTTGTTTTTTTAAACGTGTTTCTTAAAGTTCAGATTTGGATCCAGTGTCACACCAAGATATTTAAAATCAGTAACTCAGAGAAACAAACCTTTTGTCTTGTTTACGTTTAGACTCAGACATGATTGATCAATGTGTGATCCTTTCCAATGTGATTGTTAGCTTAGCAGCAGCTAACTCAGCTGTTTTTGCATGTGTGCACACTTCTGTCCTGAATGTGCAGCAGTAGTTTATTCCAAAGAAGGAGAGCAAAGGTTATAACACCAAAAGGTTTTTAGTTGAATTGAGCAGTGAAGTATAGAATCTTGTGAACTGTCCGCTGCATTTTGGACCAACCGGAGACCTTTGTTGTGTTCTTCGGTAGACCATCGATTCTGGATGTTATGAAGGTGTGTACGAGGATTTCAGCACCTGAATTGGATAAAATGGGGCAAAGTTAAACAAGTGAAGTTCTTGTAATATGTTTGATTTGTGGCTCAAATGGGGTTTTTTTTTTTTACACCTTTACAAAAATACATCTCATCTTACAAATACCATTTTAACCACAACTGACTCAATACTTAAGTGCTATTTAGAAATGATTCATTATTTGTCTTCACTGAGCTGACTGACTGATGAACAGACAGAAGTTGGAAGATAAGCAACACTCATCAGACCCACTCACGACCACGCTGAAGGCTACAAGATGAAACACGTTGGTCTCATCATAAAGTTCTTTATACCAGAAGTGTTGCAGGAGTTTTGATGTTTTCACACTTCTTTTCTTCTCCATCAACTGTGTCTCCTAGAAATTATATCCATACACGACTAAATTACATTGCTGATTACATTCAGTTAGCAAACATTATCTCTGTTCACAGTTGAATGAATGAAGCTACATCTCTATGTGTCTCTGCAGAGGGAGGGAGGAGGTCCTGTGTGTGTGTTCAGGTTTAGTTCAGGTTAATGAAAGATGCGTCAAATACATTAATTAACAACGTGTTCTCAATATGTGGAGAGGAAATGTAATTCAGCAGCTCTCAGTGACACATATGTGATCCAGGCTGCACCTGTTTGACCTCACATGATTCATCACCTCACTGCGGATTATTGGCTGAATCATCCGCATGCCGCTCCTCCCGGTTCTTCACTGGAAACCAGCTTCCTCTGAAACCGTCCGGTCTGTCGGCGTCTCTGCAGGACTCCGTTCACTCTGCCAGAGCTGAAACCTAAAACCGGTTTATTAACCACAACATTCAAACCAAACTGTCCAAGTGTGCTCAGTAGAGCAGACAGGAAGTTACTAACTCTCACTAACACTAACAGTCTACAGTCCTCTGGAGGCTGCAGAGTTCATTACAGAGACATCCTGATGATTTATCTCCTCTTAAAGTCTTAACAGCAGTGGAACCAAACTGATTTCTTAAGGTCCCTGTAGCCCCTAATAATGAATCATGATGATTATACTCTGGAGAACATGAATGAGGACATCCAGTCAATAGCTGTCAAAATATCTTGTAGCCCAAAGCGTTTGACGGACCAACAGACTCAGAGCTCTGCAGGACAGTTTCCTTAGAAATAAACTGACATCAGAGGCAAGAAATCAAACTGACGGTCTGTATCAGAAAGTATTCATAGAGGACTTCAGTGAAAGGATCATTCATTATTTACTGTCCAGTCCATTACAGCATGTGTGACATTACACAGGGAAGTCTACAATCAATGGACACTAACTGAGAGATAACTACCTTCATGCACTGCACACACAAGAAAGCTAAAATTATAAAAAAAAATTATAAGTACATAAACATTTAATGTATAACAACATTTTTAGGAGGCACAAAACAATGTCAAAGAGACTCAAAATGAGCAGAAAGAGAAACACAGTGAGTCTTCATCGACTCCTGCTGCACTGAAACAGCTGACAGTGAACATTTTTACAAACATTCAAGATAAATGTTCAGTCTGATTAGTTGAAGAAACATTTAATCCTTGCAGGCGTCTTTATGTTTACTTTACAATGTGTGTGTGTGTGTGTGTGTGATCACATGCTGCTGATCACTCGTTTGGTCGGGTTCCATCTTGTTATTTCCTGAGCACAACATAAACAAGTGTAGCTTGTTAGCAGCTGTTAGCTAGTAGCTGTGTTAGCCTGCGGCCTGGTTCAGCTGCACTAAGCTCATTGTGATATTAGATCTATAGAACTCAAACACACACACACACAAACACAAAGGCCTTTCTTCATCAGCGCTGGCATCCGTCCGCCTCCGGCAGCAGCTTATACCGCTGCAAAAGGTCGTTACCGTGGAAACCAGCCGGCTGGGAGGGTCGGTAGGAGATTTACATTCAGATTTACATACAGTGGGAATTATTCAGGCTCACCTGGATGAAGGGAATCAGAGAACAAAGGTGTGTGTGGCGATTAACACGTCATCGGTTTGTGCTGTGCGTGGACCAATCAGCAGCCTCCTCAGCTCAATGATGGAAAACTACACACGAGGTTTTCTACAGAATTTATTCGGCTAAACAAATGATTATATAAACATCATTTTTAGGAGACTGAGTTGTTCCAACACTTTGCATGAACCTCACTTTGCACACGTTGCTTACTATCACAGACATAAAGAGAATAAAAAGAGACACAAAAAGAGCCTAAAAGGATCACAAAGTGGTTCAAAACAACTAAAAAGAGACAGAAAACAACACAAAATGGACAGAAGTTTTCCGTCGGGGGTCTTGCTGTTATGTCGGAGGGGTGTATGTCTGTCCATAGGAGCCTGTCGTCTCATTATCTGTCCATAATCACATGTAAACAAAAGCATTTTGACTAATTGATACAGTAGGAGAGAAACCGTCTGACTCTCCAACAGTCACAAACTGTTGAGTCAACTTCTCTGTAACAGCGGAACATAAACAGCAGTGGAGGAGGCACTTTTTTCCATCTTTCACTCTCCATCTATCTCTCCATCTGTCCTGCCAGCCAACAACAACATCACATCAGCAGCTTCATGTTGGTTCTGCCGCCACACGCTCTGCTTTTTATTGCATTTTTTCCTGTTAGATGGTTGAAATACGACTCGTTCTCATAGATCCTCATAAGTTCTCATATACTCGGGTAGATTCTTGGATCAGACGGTGATTTACGGCTGCTGGGAGATCAATGTGCTCTTATAAGCTGCAGGATTCAAGAGGAGATGGCTGAAATACAGAAAAATATGTCGTAAGGAGGCAAGCGAGCTGCACTGAAACTGGTTTTAATAGGAAAAAAACACATTGAGAGCTTAACGTGGGAAAACAAACCTGGATGCACTTTTCTTCTGCTTTTCTTTGAAGAGTTCCTGCAGTAAAAGTCGGCTTCATGTTCTCATAGACGATGTCAGTGACTGACAGCTGGCTGACCGTGAAACTGTCCTGGTCGAATCATCAGAGCAGAAAAATGAACAACTGTGTTAGGAGTCGTCCGGTTGGAGCTGAAGCTGAACGTTCAAACTTTGTTAAAACCTGATAAAACGTTCAGCAGTTTGAGTCGTGACGTGTTTTTCATTCTGTGTCCAGATGTTTCTGCAACTACAAGCAGTTTTAAGTCCCAGCGCTGGAAATTTTTTGGATTTATGTTCAAATTTGTCAGATGACGTTTAATAAATATATACACAGTGTTATTACACATCTTAACATGTGAAATATTTACTAAATAATGTGATTTAATAAAATTTATGAAGCATTTTTATGGGTCGAAACACTTTTGTTCATGTCCTACAGCTGTGGTCTCATACATAAAATAATTACAATATGACTTTCATATAAATATTATTTTACACCAGTGATTCTCAACTGGTGGGTCGCAGACAGCTGGTCATAAATAAATAAATAATATTTAATGCGCATCTGATGTCGGACTTGTCTTTTATTTTGAAGGAAAAAAAATAATATTTTGACAGACATGCGTCAGAGACGTACAGCAGTCTCGCACCGTAGCCATGGTAACCATCGTTTGATTGACGTTCACTTTAAGTTTGTTTTGTTGTTCGGAGACAAGATGGCGGAGCTCAAATATGACCCGGAGTATTTAAAGGGACAGAGACCGCGGCGTGTGTCTGACAGCTGCTTTTCACCATATTCACATGATTATTTCTTGTTTACTGATCATTTATCGCCCATGTGTCCCAGACGTCTGAGTCCTTACTGACTGTGACACTGAACAAATACCACAGTAAACAAATCTAGTTTCTATGGAAACAGACGTTAGCAGCACGTCACCAACAAGATCAGATCAATAACAAAGGTAAAGTACAAGACAATCCCAGGGATAATAGTTTGGATGTTCAGGAAAAGTGGGAATAGACGAGGAGTGGGAGCCGTCATGTAGAGAAGGACACGAGGTGACCAACAGCCCCACGTAGACGGAGTCTGAATGGAAAATTAAAATGAGATATTTTAGGACACCTCTTGTACCTCGGGTCATCGCTGGAGGGGCTGCAGCCTGGCGGGAGACCATACATATATATACTCTGGGACTGTCCAAAGCTGTCAGGTTACTGGCATGACACACAAAAGTGTTTAAAAATAGAGGTGCCATTACAACCATCTTACTTTGTTGTAGGAATATTGCCAGAAAATGTATAAAACAATCGTCAGATATCATTACTGAGAATTCTTCTTTTAGTGGCAAGAAAGATGATGACGGCTGAAACCTCCCAGTGACAGACTGGGAGAGAAGATTAAGGATGTTTATTATATGGAAAACATAACAGCGAGGTTACAACTAGAGACAGACGTGTTCTTCACCAAATGTTCACTTATTATTTCTTTTCTTTCCCTCTGAGGAGAACGATGTTCCCATCCTCTTCTTATTTAAATGTGTTTTACTTGAAGTTTTACTTTCTTTTTTTTTTTTTTGGTGTATATATACTTATGTATGTATTTGTAACTTTTTTTTTGTTTTGCTTTGTTTTTTAAAATTTGTTTAATTTATTTATTTACTTTTTTTATTTACATTTTTTTATTATTATGCACTAATAATGGCTCCCATGCACTGATAATGGCTGTATGGATGATGGACACATGATGGAAGGTCAAAAATCATGAACGGACCTTTAACATTGCTTCATTTACACCTGTATTAACGTAAATATTTGAAAAGCTGATTGTTCTGTACGACTGCACCTGAGAAAAGGAAATAAAAACAAACAAGGTAAAGATCATCTTCTTGTTTACGTATTTATTGTTCTTATCATACATCTTAGTAACTGTGTCTGAACTACATGTTAAAAATAAATAAATATTACTGTTGAATTCATTTATATTAGATGCTAAGAGTCAAAGCTAACGTAGCAGAGCGTGCTAGCCGCCATTTATCTGCAATATTAGCAAAAATGTCATTTCTACAACGACAAACTGAAGATGAGTTATATATCTATTGTAAATTCAACATTAACATGTTTGCAACCCTGATTCATCTACAATATTCACACCTTTGAAGATGCTTATAAATAATCTCACACATGCATCAGTCGTCCAAACTGGACGGTTTCAGGCGTCAAACTCGCGACCTCGGCGTCTGTTGACACGTCGACTTACTGCAACAATCAGCTGTGAGCTTTAGTCAAATCAACAGAGTTGGTTCGACAGGTTTTATTGGCCAGTGAAGGATGATGTGATGTGATGTGACACTGAGTGTGGTTGGACTGGTGCCAGAATCAAAACCAGTGACGTCACTGTGGAACCAACGAGATGCTGTTGTGTTACAGGTTTGTGTTACTGTATTAACGATGTTAATACAGCGATGCTTTGTTTTAATTATTATGATTTTTATTTGCAAAAAATATATTTAACAGTTAAGTATGAATGATTTATACATAAGAATAATATCAATGTCAAAAAAAGCAACATATTTTATCTTTGGTGTAAAGAAAACCATGAAATTTATTATTTATATTATTATTATTTATAGCAGTATTAAAATGATTCACAAAGCTTGATGAAAATTAATTTAAATGTATTAAAAATGTATAGAAATGAAAAAAAATGAAAATGTATAAAATTAACATTATTGTAATGTCGTGATGAGGACGTTTGTAAGAACAAGTGATGAAAACCATAAAAAATAAACATGTTAAAATGTTAACGACTGTATGCAGTTTTGTGTATGTATTAATACATATTAATACATATTAATATGTATTAATATGTATTAATATGTATTAATATGTATTACAGACTCTGATGGTTAAAGTTCATAGAGGTTGATTGTTTTAATGTGGGAGTTGCAGAAACACCTGATCATGTTTTAAATGTTTCTTTACTGGACACAGAAACTGTGAATACTACAATACCCATGAGCCTCGGCTCGACTGTCAGCGGGTAATGAATTCAAAAGACTTCCTTGCAGAAGTTGTAAACAAAACGCGTTTCCATGGTTACTGAATTCATTCACAGTGACCCAGAAATGAAAAGTGAATCTAGTTAGTTAATCTGCAGATTGAATCTTTATTGATCAGGCAGCTGTGGCTCAGGAGGTAGAGCGGGTCGTCCACTAATCGGAAGATCGGCGGTTCGATTCCCGCCTCCTCCAGTCCACATGCCGATGTGTCCTTGGGCAAGACACTTAACCCCAAAATTGCTCCTGATGGCTGTGCCATCAGTGTGTGAATGGGTGAATGTGATTCATAGTGTAAAAAGTGCTTTGAGTGGTCGGAAGACTAGAAAGGCGCTATACAAGTACAGTCCATTTAACATTGATATTTAATTAGCGTGACGGTTTTATGATTATATATTATATATATATATATATATATATGATCAGATGTTTCTTGCTGAAATTCACCTTCAGCATCATACTGAGCAACGTTTAACTTCACACATCATCAACAATGTAGATATTTTTACATAATTCAAACAATGACTGAAACACATTTCCTTCGTAGGTATATATATATATAAATATGTATATATATATATATATATATATATATATATATATATATATATATACACACACGTGCCCCCTCAGGCCCCTGTCTCTGACTCTGTACTTGTTTATATGATGCTCTTCTCTTATATAAAGTTTTATGTATTTTTGCTTTGATACGTTCAGAGTTATTATTATTAGTTATTATTTTAACTGTACAGGCAGGATTGTTTGTTGTATTCATATTTATTATTATTTTATAGTTGTATTTGTATTGAGTATGAAGTGTTTTAGTGTTCAGACACTTGTCTCATCTTGTTATATTTATTTACAGTTTGTCAAATGATATCAATCAGCTGTTGTATTTCTATGTGGACACACGTGTGTAACCATGGCAACGCTGACACCACAGCTGACTGTTCCTAAAAGTGACT
>NC_056533.1:39726295-39738795 GCF_910596095.1 Thunnus maccoyii | reverse complement strand
TGATGTAAATATCTTCAGAAACAGTCTGCTGGAGGACAGAGAGGAATCTGGCTGTAAGGAAAGATGGATTTAGAGAAATATAAACAACTTTTGGTGAATAAAATGTCACAGATATGTTTAAAATATAAAAATGAGTCTAAAAAGGCAGAATACAGTGTTCAGTTGTGAGTTTTTCACTGTATTCATTGTTTAAAAATCTTTTCTCTCTTTGTATTGTCTAGTTTTAAACAAGACATTGTACTTTTTCAACCAGAGCTTCAGCCGCCGTCTACAGCGGCTGAAGTGATGAGATAACGATGTGTCAGTCAGCAGAGGTCTGTGTCAGGATTGTTATTCGATCCGGACCAGAGTCTGCCTGAAAAAGTCTGAAAACCTGCTGCTGCTTTGGTGTGTTTGCACTGAAACAGGTTAGCGGTGTAGGATTTGTTCTTCCTGTTCAGCTCTGCAGCGTCTGTCAGGAATTCACAGCGTTACTTTGCTGAGGAAACAGGGAAAAAAAAAAAAAAAACAACAACGCTTACGAATAGTTGAAGGAATCTCTTGTGCTTCCACAGGCGGAGGTCAGTGCTCTCAGAATAAGACAAATGGTTGCAAACAGTTCAATGGGCCACTTCTTCTTCTGGAGAACACGACTCACTTTAGCAACTTATTAGTACTGTTACCACTGTGAGAAGTGGCCCATTGAACAGTTTGCAACCCTTATGTATGTTAAAGGATGAGTTCCCAGTGTTCCCAGTGTGTTAAACCAGCAGTCAGGTGTCTGTAATCATTCCTCCTGTTCATACTGGATATTAAAAGATCCTTCAAATGTGCTTTCAGTGGAAGTGATGGAGGCCAAAATCCACAGTTTTGTCATTTAAAAGTCTGTGTGAAGCTTCTATTCAGCTTCAGCAGTCTGAGTTAGTCATATCAAGTGGATATCTGACACATTTACAGTCTTTTTAGCATCAAATTCCCTCTTTGTGTTTCCTCGGACAGTGTTTCCCTGTTGAGCTGCAGGTGGAAGTATAGTAACAAAAAGAGGGACTTTGGCACTAAAAAGACTGTAACGTTGAAAGATATCTACTTGATTTGACTGAAGCTTCATATTAGCTTCAGATAAACTGACTGCTGTTCCTTTAATGAGGTGGACAAAATATTAGGAACATTTTTCAATATAACTCAGTCCAGTGCACCTAACTGTAGAAGCTTCGTAAAAGTAGAATTTATGGCCGAGCTGTTGTGTTGGATTGCAGTAGACCGCACAGGTGTTCCTAATAAAGTGCTCGTTTGGATGTTTATCACAATACTACAATACTGGTTTGACTCTGCACATGAAGAAATGATTGAATATCACCTTTTTATTTTTTATCTCAGTTAAGCAACAAGTATTAAATGCTTATCCTTGTAAAGGAGTATTGTACTGATGGTATTGATCATGTGATTGGTAAAGGATTCGAGTTTATTTTAACTCGAAGGTCACAGCGAAGACACACTGCAGTCGTCCTCATGATCGAACAGCATGTCAGTGACTTTTACAGACTGTTTGTCTTCTTCTTCTTCTTCTTCTCTTCCTGTTGCACAGCCAGTGAAAATAACCTCTGAATTAACTTCCCTCACATTATTTAGTTTACTTGTTTCTGCACCAAACAACAATCAGGCTGTGGGCTTCGGTCCAGCTGTGAGTTTGTCTTGGCTCCAACAGTTCACATCAGACGCACTGTGAGCGAGCACACATTAACACACATGTCCCACGTTTGCAGTTACTTTACACACATATTTTGAAAACTAATCCTTTAAGGCTGCGTTTTCCCAGAAGCCTTCTGAAAATAATTCTTCCTCTGTTGCTTGGGAGGTGAGCGGTGCCCAAAAATGCTTCAGGGAAACCTGGGAAAGTTGCTTTCTGGATTTCAGCGGCTGTCATCATCTGAGCTGAGACTGCAGCGCGGCACCGCAGAGACGAGGACGAGAGAGTCTGAAAGTTTCAGAGGAGTCACGGAGAGGAGAGTGTGAGGAAGAACTTTCTGGTTTTTGGTGGTTTTCCACAGTTTTCACCCTCAAGTCACGTCACTCATGTTAGGAGAAGTTTTTAAACTCATCTCTCTCACATGATAACTTGTTCAGGTTGTAAAACTCTCAAACTTGACTTTGTGCCAGAAACAAATCTATGAAACTGAGTCACAAATAAACACAATAGGTCTGTTCATACTGAAACTCTGCTGTCTGTCGTCACGTGACTGAGGGATTATGAGGACGCAAAGCCATAAAACACAGCCGTCTGTTTAAGTGCCCGTCAGCAACACATTTGTACAGGCAGATTCACCAGAGACTTTGTTTATATGCAAAGCAGAAACCTGGGCCTCTTTCCCAAAAGGTTGCCTTCGTTAGAGGTGTTTCCCAAAAGCATGACGACTCTGAGAAATGATGGTAGATTAACAAGTGACTCCTACACACTCGTAGGAGGTTCAGGTCATTTTAAAGGAGGTTTCCAGTGTTTCCAGTGTGTTAAACCAGCAGTCAGGTGTCTGTAATCATTCCTCCTGTTCATACTGGATATTAAAAGATCCTTCAAATGTGCTTTCAATGGAAGTGATGGAGGCCAAAATCCACAGTTTTGTCATTTAAAAGTCTCTGTGAAGCTTATATTCAGCTTCAGCAGTCTGAGTTAGTCATATCAAGTGGATATCTGACACATTTACAGTCTTTTTAGCATCAAATTCCCTCTTTGTGTTTCCTCGGACAGTGTTGTTGAGCTGCGGTGGAAGTATAGTAACAAATATCTTCAGATCTCTTTCTCTATTTTCCCCATTGTGTTGAAACTACATTTTATGCAGTATCAATATAATTTTCTGGCGATATCGCACGCAATCACACTGCGCGTGATGCATTTGAGGTAAGAGAGACGCCATCACTCAGCTCAGCTCGGTAAGTATGGATCTCTGGAATAAATATGAATATTAGCTAATGCGTAACCACATGTTGGCGACTCCCAACACACAAACAACATAAGTTACTGAAGTGCCATGAGGTTATTTGCTCTCGCGCTGTTTAATTGCCGTGTCTGCTACGTTTCCACGGTGAAAATTTTCAAGCAGACGCCGTTAACTTACTGTTAACGTTACTTAACTTAATGCAGCACTGTTCATCTCTGTGCGCATTTCTTCGCGTCGGTAAGTTGACCGACCGTAATAGTGAGATAATACAGAAGGAGTTTGTGGTAAATTATGTGTGTTAACAGCACAGATATTTAGTTGAAATGGCATCAGTTAACTTGGTAGGATGGGGCCGCTGGCAACATGCTAAGTTAGCATTTGTTAGCAAAAATAGTTAATGTAGCATTAGCTTTGAGTAAGGGTGCTTTGCTGTGGTCATTTGACAGTCGGAGGATTAATTTATTGGGCTTGTGCCATTAAAGGTAGACTATCGAGTTATTTTTCTAGTGTTGAACATTTAGGGCATAGATTGCGAGAGTGCTTTTAGCTTTCCATGCATTTATGAATCAAACACTCATAGATTTGATGTTTCTCTCATTAAACATTAATCCTTTATTTGTTTCCATTTCTCTTTTGCAGTGAATGGTGCTGCAAGAGTGACAGAATAATGCTGTGAATGTAAGGCCTACCCCTCAACTTTCCAAAGTAGCTCCCAAGTATGAAAGCATTATCGAGTGAAACATAGATATTATGGGAATAATAATCGTTTTCCATGTGTATATTTGAGCTGCCTGTGTACTTTTAGAACGTGGAATGCGCTTTTAATTCATTTGAATAGATTTCATATGACTAAAACCAGTCATTATCAATCAGAGAGCTTGTATATTTAGGTGCCATTTATGTCCTTGTAAGGATCTTGTCTCTGAAAGGGATTACTGGGCCCACATTAATGTACACCTGAAGAAAAATGGGGTTGTACTCGCATGTTTTTAGATTGCAACTTTCTAATGAATATCTATGGAATATTCAAATCCCACAAGAGCAGAACACACAATTCTTATTAATTAACGCATTTTAAACCAGAAATTGTGAAATCAACCCCCTTTGTTTCCCTGGAAGCCATGAACAATACTTCTGATGATAAGACTGGTGAGGCATACACTGATGCACAAGCAGATTACAGTGTTGATGACCCTAATGACGCTCCAAACATAATTGAACACACATTGGCCACAGCTTTATTGAATTTAGAACATTTTACTCTCGTATCAAGCACTGCAATCAATGATTTTAATCAATGATCAATGATGACTTGTTATCTCTCGAGGTCCCACACTGATGGCGTTCTAGTTGATATTTTTCAGAAGCACAAGCTCCAGGTTGACAAAGCTATTGTAGAGGAAATAACCACTTCTCTGTGCACAGGGAATCCTATAAATAAATCCATAGAGAAAGGTGGTCCTTTGAGTTCTGCATATCAACGTTAGCAGCATTACAAGGCAAACTTTAATATTGTTGAACCAGTTGAATATATTTTGGATGCTAAAGGGAACAAAATCTTGCAGTATGTCCCCATTCTCAAACCCTACAAGTCCTGTTGAATAGGGAAGATATTGTGGATCGAGACGGATCAAGAAATTGTGTTCAAGTCTTTCAGGGATAGTCTACATTGTAAACAAGAGTTAAGGCTATCTATTGGTTTGTATGTTGATGACTTCAAGGTCTGTAGCCCTCGAGGCACCCAACCCATAAACTTTGTGCTATATATTGGGTGCAGAATAACCTACCACCAGGGTCTCATTCCTCTTTGTCCTCCATTTATTTCGCTGTTTTGTGTAAAACAGACTATGTTCAGTCCTATCGCTATGACAGAGTTTTAGAGCCACTAATTTGCGATCTCAAGTCTTTGGAAGTCGATGGAATTTTTGTCCCACAACTGGGCACATCGCTGAAAGGTACAGTGCAGAGTATTGCTGCAGACAGTTTAGGAGCTCATGCAATAGCAGGCTTTGTTGGGAATTTTACAGGTCCCAATTTTTGTCATTTTTGTACTGCAGCAGCTTCAGACATTTTATCAAATGAGGTTAGATCAGGAACTTTCAGCCTCCGAACAAAAGAAATACATAAAACTTTCCTTTTTGATAAAGCTTATAGTTAGGGCCGACCAGGCTCACCATGGATCAGCCCTTAGTTATGCTGCTATAGGCCTAGACTGCTGGGGGACTTCCCATGATGCACTGAGCTCCTCTCTCCTCCTCCTCCTCCTCTCCATCTGTATGCATTCATGTAACATCAATGCATGTCACTAGCTTTGCTTCTTCCCCGGAGTTTTTTGTGCTTTAACATCTTGCAGGAAACGCTGGGTAGTGGGCCGAGCCTTTGCGGTCCTTTGCAGTCCTGTTGGCATCCTTCCCTGGCTGTTGCTGTTGCTGTTGCTGCTGTTATTGTTATGATTGTTGTTATTCTGACCCCCCCCCCCCCCCCTTCCCTCTTTCTTTCTCTCTCTTAACCCAACCGGTCAAAGCAGATGGCCGCCCACCAAGAGCCGGGTTCTGCTTGAGGTTTCTACCCGTTAAAGGGGAGTTTTTCCTTACCGCTGTCGCCAAGTGCTGCTCATGGGGGAATTGTTGGGTCTCTGTAAATTAAAGAGTACGGTCTTGACCTGCTCTATGTGAAAAGTGCCCTGAGATGACTTCTGTTGTGATTTGGCGCTATATAAATAAAAACTGATTGATTGATGAAACTCATGTCAGAACAGCTCTAGATAGTGGCAGTAGCTGTTTTGGAGTTAAAGGAGCTTGTCCTATTACTAAAGCACTTTCTCATTTTCATGTTGTCAGTGGCTATCCACCTGACATTGCCCATGATCTCTTTGAAGGCATTGTGCCTGTTGAAATAGCACATTGTCTCACATTACTTGTATCAAAGAAGTATATCACTTTGGATGATATTAACAGTTCCATTCTACATTTCCCATACAAGTGGACAGACAAAACAAATAAGCCTCATATTTTGCCACAAAATCTCCTCAAGCAGGAAAACCATAGGTGGTAATGCCCATGAAAACTGGAGCTTGAGAAGATTGCTCCCATTTCTAATTGGGCCTAAGATTCCTTTCACAGATTTTCCTCTGGGGGCCAACGATTCCTGAGCATGATCCATGCTGGATCATGATCCATGCTGGATCATGCTCAGGAATCTTCAAGGTCTTGTTGGACCTTAAACAGATTGTTGAGCTTGTGGTTGCCCCAGTCCACAACGAGTCTATTGCATACCTTGAGAGCAAAATTTCAGACACTGCTGATCCCTGATCCAAAGCTGAAGTCTGATATACTAGAGGGGTTGATTCAGGAGGTAGTTCAGCACAAAGTCTATGTCACAGACAGGGAGTTTGACCAAGTTGCAGAGGCGCTCATCAAGAGGCATCCATGTTTACAAGAAATAGGCTCAGGCAAAGGCTATGGGGAGTGGAAGAGCAGTCTCAAATACAAGTTGTCCAACTACCGCACACACCTCCGGAAAGTAGGATGTCCTGAAGTGTGTATAAATGCTTTGAAACATAAACCAGAAGGGAAACGTTGTCTTGCCTTTGATGTTAAGAAACCAAAGAGGGGTGGAGTGGCTTACTACTCCTCCTTTCCACTTGGAGAAAGCAACCAGTCCCTGGAGAAGATGAGGGATGAACTCCTTTCAGATATCAAGAAGCGTAACAATAGAGAGACAATGAAAGCTAAAATGGAGAGAACATTTGCTTTAAGAAGGCAAGAAGTAATTTGTGTGATGTTCCTATGATCAGCGATATACAGGAGAGATGGCCAGCTCTCTTTGATGTAATGGAGGTAAGTAAAAAAATCTTTCAATAATGTTGTGACTTCTTGTGTTATAGATGGTGCAACTGTAAGACTAATGCTGGTCTCCATTAGGATGTGGTTCAGAATATTCCATAGTAGAAATCAAATGATGACTAAACATGCACAGTGCATGCAGTGATGTGGTTGGCAGGTGTAGTTTTGGTGTAACAAATGTCATGTGTATATGTCAGTGGGCCGTGGTGTTAAAATATGGTTTCATGTTTTTTCAGATAAATGCAGACAATGCCTTTAAAGTCAAGGTTTCTATCACAGCTTGACCTACACTCTGCAAGTCTGCTGATGTTGTTTGCGAAGCGATCAGGGCAGCAGAGCAAAAAGCTTAAAGACATGGCTGCCAAGATGGCGGTAAGACCTTTTTTTTAACTATTTAACTATAAAGTGCATATGCATTGCATTAGGTCAGTAAAAGATTTATAAGTATGCATTACATTGGTCAATTTTCCCAAAATTCAACAGCTCCATACCACTGAGGGCACCAAGAAGATTTATAATGCAACCATACTGTCCAACTATGAGAAATCACATCCACTGGTGCAGGATGAGGTCACTATTAAAGATGCTGTTATCTATAATGTAAATGGAGTTAATTTCATTTGGACTAAGAACCTGAAATGTCCAAAATAAGGATGCACCTGAACCTAAAATACAACTTACTGCTTATTGTATAGGCTGATTAAAATCATGAGATGATCATGCTCAGCAGTGATTGGTTTTACAGCAGATTGAAACACACTTAAGACACAAATCACATAAAGCAACAACAGGTAATGTCCACTATCAGTTTGGTTTAAAGAAAAACTGCTTTAATTATTCAGTGACTCTGCATTTTATTTGTTTTTTTAGATTGTTTATGCAGATGCCAGCCTCACATGTTAATTATTACACAACAGTTTCATTCTTTCCTGCTATTGACAATCAGAGTTAAATTGTTGCTGGATGTTCTTTGTTCTGATCCTTGAGGATGACATGGATGCTGGCAGGCAGTACATCATAAAAGGACTCTGCATCTACCTCAACCAGGATCCTGATGATCTGCTGCAGGACTACATGGTGAGTGTGTGCAAAAGTAAGCGGTGCCTTTGCCACATTTAAAAAAAATAAGTTTGTTAAAACATGAAAAAAAAAATAAGGGGCCTAAATTATAATAACTTTTTTTTTTTGCATTTCTTAGTCCTGAGGTAATGGTTGAAATAATCTGTGTGGCATAAAAAATGCCATCTTAATGAGGTTGAGTTTAAAATAAATAAATAAATAATTTAACCTATCCTTAACCCATAAGAACCCACAGTGACACAGGTGTCACCAACCCTTTCAATGTGACAGAACTAGCTAATTTTAACAAGCTTGTTTTTTGTTACTAAAGGTAAGTTTCAACCCATTTAACAATTCTGATGCTTTAATAAGACGTCCTGTATTACATTTAACCTGTTCTGACCACATTTCTTGAACAAATTGATATAAAACAAGTTAGGGAAATATCATATGTTACATTACAGATCTTTGACACTGAAGGTAGAAAAAAAAAATCAGAAATGTGTTCCTTGTGGTCCATTTGGTCTGTTTTATATTCCCCATAATTTTCCTTTAAGGAGAAATGGGTCCATGTTCTTATGGGTTAAAGACATTCTTCTCCTTTCACCAGGACATGACTGAGGACAACACACTAAGTGCCATAGAGGGAAGAACAGTGGGGATCTATGTCGCCAGAGAGACTGGGAGTAATCATTGAGGGTGTGGTGGCGCTTCGCCATCTGGAGAACGTGGCTCTTGCATCTGCCATGCTGTTCGGACATTTTTATACCTTAAATATGAGGTATCCATCAAAACTCCGCTACACCTTCCAAGTTCTTTAAAAGGTAATAATGGACTTGGATGCAGCTGAACTATCAAGAAAGGCCCAAAGCCTGAAAACTAAAATGCACCAATGAAAAGAGCTCACTGGTCTTGTTTTGGCCCACCATTCCTGGAAAAGTCCTGTATAAGAAACCTACAGCAGTGCTGTGGATGTTCTCTGACCTCCAGCACTGATGTCTTACAGTTGTTACTGTCAAGTTCTTTGCATATTTTATTGTTAATATTCAATTTGCTCTTTTACAGTTGTAATTGCTGACTATTTCATATGGTCATATGATATATTTTTGAATAATCTTGACATTGTTGCGTGGTGCTTTTAAGGTGCACTTGTTTAGGGATGTGTGTGAACTGTACGCGGTGGGGGGGGGGGGGGGGGGTAGATAGATAGATAAACAAGGCAGTCTGGTAATGTAGACATCGGTGTCACCAGGTTGATCTGCAGTGAAGTTCCTTCTCTTCTCTTCTATATGTGACATTTGAACCCGGCACATTTAAAGCTGAGACACCTGCTGTTCTTCTAGGAATAAAGGTTTTGAAACAAAACTGCTTCATCATCGTCATTCGGAGGAAAAAGTGGGAAATGTTAAGAATGACCAAGAAAAAGTTCATTGACAAGTATTATACACCAAGAAAATAAATGTTTGCTGAAATTTTAATTGTAATTTATTGTTTATTTTGTGTTTTATATTTACATTAAATAATATTAAAATGTGTAAATTTAATTTAATCTTAAATATTTAATATAATAATAATAATTAATATTAAAATAAATATTAAGTGATCAAATTGTACAGGAGTAAAATGACCACAGTGTTTAATTTACTTTATTCAATTAAATTTCAGTAACTTTGTATCAGCAGCCTGAAGTTTACATACAGGAAGTCTGATACAGAAATGATGACAGAATGACACATATTCATGACGCTTTACAGGAAAAGCTCCACTGCTTCATTTTAGTTTTAGTACAAGATGAAATAAGATCAACCTTTAAGATCAACCTTAAGGTAAAGTGAGACACTTTCAAAAATAATACCATGAATAGTTATTATTGATCAGTTGACTTGATCCAGAGGTTAATAAACAGCAGAAATCAGTAAATCAATATCTTTAAACCAGCAGCAGTTCTCAGTCGGCAGGTCGGTTGTTCCTGCGTCTTCTTCTTCTGCTGTTTCTGTCTCTTCATGTTAATCCCAGACTGACTCCATGATGTTGAGATCATCTGTTGCAGGACTCCTTGTTCTTCTTGTAGACCAGAGGTGTCAAACTCAAATACACAGTGGGCCGAAATTTAAAACTTGGACAAAGTGGCGGGCCAACATTCCTCCAGATATAACAATGAACCTTTTCATATGGACCCAAACAAGTTTTGCTTATTGAATATGGAACAAGCAAAGCTTAATACTATACAATATGTAACTTAATATTGCACACATGCAAAATCGAATTTCAAATAAATAAAAAAACACATCAATGGCATTCATATCTTAAATAAAATTTAAATAAAAATCATATGCCTTTTTTATTTGCAGCCTTCTGATTTAAATTTCAGCAGTAACCTTTTTCCACTGGCTAATAATACATTTAAAAATAAAATAACAATAATAAACTAATAATAATATCCTTCAATGAATGTGCACATCCACATACAGACAAACAGGTCTGTCTTTAATATATGTAAACAGATATTTTTTGGAGGGCTAGCATGGTGCCAGTGCTAGCATGAGGTCGCTATGACTACTGTCAACAGAGGAGAGGGTGTTTATGGGTCCTGTCCTGATCCTGTGGTGTATTTTCATTAAAAGTCATTGGTGTGCTTAAAGACAATATTAAGCTATGCAGATTGATTTTATAAGTTTATAAGCAATAAGGGCTAGTGTGATACAATTTGTATTGGTGTAGTTATAATCTCATGAACCATATTTAATCACACTGTACGTATAGAGGCACGGTAGAAGAATCATAATCATACACTGGAGAAATTTGAGTGTGTTTGTATTACATGTCACTTTGCTTGGGTCTGCTAAAGTCTTCACCTTTCAAACATACTCTCTGGAGGAGATCAAGAAATAAGGGTGTAAAATGACTAGAATAACTTATAAAAAAAATAAAAGGCCAGAAGACAACTTGGCAATAATGGTGTAAAATGATTCCCAATACTTATATATAAATTGGATATAATCAGGTAGAATTGAATATGCCAGTACATATCCTCAAACACCTCAAAACCTGTTTTGAAGAGTTTTGACCAACAACGAGTGACGGAGATAAAAGATACATAATAATTGGTCAAAAATTAGGGAGGGTGGATGATAAGGTGTGACCTAAGCCGACCCAAGGGCATAAAAACAATGCCCCAAAGAAAAACCTTTGGAGCGATTTGGTTCGTTGTAAAAGTGCTACTTGCTCCCCTTTTTTGCCGGCATTAAAGAACACTTTGCTGCTTGGACCTCTGACTCCCTTTTTATTTTCAAGAGAGAGTTTTTTGCTCTGGTACCTATTTCTGCAACAATTTGATACAACAACTGACGCGCCAAAACACCAGCAGGGCATTCTGGGATTTGTAGTATTAGCGGTACATGCGCTGTATAATACCGGCGGGCCAGCTCCAGTAGTCATTTGGTATCACCTCGCGGGCCAAATATAAGTACACTACAGGTAACAGGCCGGAGTTTAACACCTGTGTTGTAGATGAAGATGGTTCTTTATGACTCTGGCTGCAGATGATCAGACGTCTCCTGATGCTGCTGCATTATGGAGAAGAATATAAACATCTAAAGTTCAGTTCTGTATTTACAGTAAACATATACAGATAAGAAAAAAGATGAAAGAACACTTTACTCAGTGTTTTACCTGTAAATATGTATATGTGCTTCGAGCAGCACCTGCTTCCTCTCAGGAACATGAATTATAAAGACTGTTTACTGCACATGATACTGTCCCCCGCAGGTCATCTGCTGCTGGTCTTTCATGATGTATTTCCAGTATGCAACACAGCTTACAGACAGTCACGTTACTGGTTACTGGGAGACGCAGCTTCAGAATGAGTTTACAGTCTCTGCACTAACCAGGTAACTGCTCATCTGATCGTCCCCTACTTCTGATTTTATTTCACATCATTTAGTGATATAAGATGTGTTTTTTTTTTTTTCATATTTCAACTGACAGGATTTGTGCTGACGGTGCAGCTTTTTTTCCCAAAAGCACAAATTAGTCGACAAATTCTAAAAATAATTGGGTGAATGTTCAGCAGTATAAACATTCATTTTTAGACTCTTTATTTCACTTCCAGTTTCATTTCTAGTCAAACTTTCATTATTTTAGACACATGAGTGCATCACGGTGAACAGATGTTTCTCTTCAAGTGTTTGTCATACACATGCCCACATGTAGACGGCAGCATAGAAACCACACGGCTCCACATAAAAACATAGTTTCACTTTAGCGTGATATCATGACTGCAGAGAAATGACAGTGACCAGGTTACTTTAATGCACGTAAACACGCTGTATGAAGCGGGAAAACGTCTGATTTATATATGAAACTGAAGGTAAATATGCAGAGTGTTGCACGTAGATACCTGCAGCGTGTGTGTGTGTGACCTTCAGAGTGAGAACATTAGAGCTGCAACGATCAGTCGATTACTGTCAATCAACAGGAAATTAAATGTGAATATTTTCTGGTTTCTTTAGTCTCTGAGACAGTAAACTGAACATCTTTGAGTTGTGGACAAAACGAGACATTTGAAGACTTTGTGTTGGGCTTTGAGAAACACTGACTGACAACTTCACTGTTTTCACATTTTATAAACCAAATGACGAACCGATTAATCGATAAAAAAAATAATATTTAGTTTCAGGCAAGT